>NC_084746.1:30185462-30485462 GCF_033978785.1 Entelurus aequoreus
AAGGACTCCACCAAGTGTCTCCAAGACGTTCCTGCTGGGTCCAATTATGAGAAGTTCTTAGGAACAGGGTACATGAACGCCATGAACTCAATGAGGTTTGTACTGTTCCTCACGATATGGGATTGTGGTACAATCTTTAGGCAGATAACAATATTTGACTTCTTCAAATGATTTGTTTACCTGTGCACTTCCCATTGCTGCCAGTCAACAAAACTAGATGGTTCTTCAGTTGTCCCTCACTGACTCAAACTCTGAATCTTCTCCCATTTTCTCCACATGCAAATCAACAATACCTTTTGTTTTCACCCTGTTTGTGTGCCCTTGTGTGCATTATCCTTTCCATCCTTTGTAACTGAGCTACTGTGTGGAACCATTTCCCTTGTGGGTCATTAAAGTTTGTCTAAGTCTAAGTCTTAATGTCTACAAATAACTAAATGTTACTGGATTATCTGTTTTCTCAACCTGTATGTTATATATATCAAATGAAGCATTTCAAGGACTCATGGAGCCTTGTTTTGAAGCATACTAAAAGGTCAAACATAGAATGCATTTTCCACGATTTTTTCCCCACAATCCAAAATGAGTATAATGTAAATGGGTTAAACTTCAACCTTGAATTGGAGTCCTTAATCTCGTTATATGCAAATATAATGACAATAAAGTCCATTCCATTAAAACAGCTGACTTGACTCTACATTACTTTGTCCTGGAATATATGAATTGACCTGTCAGATGACAAAATAAATGGCCATCAATCTCAATCAATCAAGTTTTATTCATATAGCCCTTTATTAGAGACGCCTCAAAGGGATTCACAAACTCACGACATCCGCTAATCTAAACCCACATCCAGGCAAAGAAAAACTAAAAAAAACAAAAAACCTCCAGATGGGAAAAAGAAGAAACTTTGAGAAGGGATCGCAGATGTAGCAATCCTCCTTCCAGGGAAACCGGCTGCAATGGATGTCAAGTGGGTACAGTTATTGAAATGGTAAATGAATATTGTTAAATGTATTGTTACATAGATAAAGTGGGAGTCCAGTCCACAGGGAAACCAACAGATAGTCATAGAGGTAGGGTATCTTCTTCCAGGCTCATCCAGTCAGTGATCCATCTCGGGTTACAATTCGGGTCAGTTAACATCTCCTTCAAACTAGTCCTTCCCCTGAAATGAACCAAGGCCACATGGTATCCTCTCTCCAGACAGGAAATAACCGAGAAGTGGCAGATCACATGGTCTACAAAGGGGTCTATTTGAAGGACAACGTGTATATAAATGAGTTTTAAGGCAGGATTTGAATGCTTCAACAGAGGTAGCATCTCTAACTGTTGCTGGTAGAATATGCCAAGATACTGGAGCAGTGGTTCTCAAACTTTTTTCACCAAGTTCCACCTCATAAAACACTTGGCTTTACAAGTATCACCAAAATGTCCAACTTTAACTGGTTTATGATCTTGAACAGGGGTGTCAAACTCATTTTAGATCGGGGGCCACATGGAGAAAAATCTACTCCCAAGTGTGCCTGACTGGTAAAATCACGGCTCGATAACTTAAAAATAAGGACAACTTCAGATTGAACAAACACATTCTGAAAATGTACAAATCATAATGTTGTTGTTTTTTTTTTTTAACACTTACATGTTGCGGTTAATAATTTATTTGTCGTTATTTATATTTACTGAATAAATTATCAATCAATCAATGTGATCATGTTCATCAGTCAACTCATTGGTGTTAATTTTCAATCTATTAAGATAAAAATGTTTTTGTCAAAATCAAATTACAGGATGTTATTTATGTAGTTTGTTTATTTTCCTCGACTGATGTACATCATGTGGTTTATTTTGTACATATGTAGCATTATCTACAAAGATACAAAGAATTGCTTTTGCGACATCCAGTGGACACATTTAGAACAGCTGTTTCTTTCATTCAAAAATTTCAGGTTAATTTTTATACTTAGCAAACTCATCCCGCGGGCCGGATTAAACCTGATCACAGGCCTGATCCGGCCCTCGGGCCGTACGTTTGACACTCCTGATCCAGAACAAAGTTCGACGAGGAAGCAACATTGGCGCGCAAGCTCGTGATCACGGTGCCGCTATAAATAGTTAATCTGCGTTAGCGCTTATAATAACCATATCACTAATACTTGGTTAATATTCAAGTCACGAAATGTAAATAGAATATTGTTGGCGGTTTTGGATTTTTTTTGTTGGGTTCTATGGACCAAATAGAGGACCTCCCAATGTCACCGCTGTAAGCGTACTTTTATTTACGTTTATTTAAGAGTTAGAATGCTTTTTTTTTTTAATCCATCGGTCAACAGGTCTTTCATAATGATTGTGAACGATAGGAAAAAAATCCCCCAAAAAGTACAGTTCGGGTTTTATTACTTAGACTTCATTTTATTGTCATTAAAATTTGAACTTTACAGTACAGATAAGAACGAAAT
The DNA here is from genome assembly GCF_033978785.1 of Entelurus aequoreus. Taxonomy (NCBI): domain Eukaryota; kingdom Metazoa; phylum Chordata; class Actinopteri; order Syngnathiformes; family Syngnathidae; genus Entelurus; species Entelurus aequoreus. Next base: position 30,187,919 of record NC_084746.1, read on the forward strand.
TTTGTTGCATTATCTCGTTGTAGTGCATAATAAAAGAGCAATAAGGTGCAGATATAAATAAATAGATTACTGTACAGATAAATATCTTGCACTTATTGCATATGCATCCACGTTTATGGATGTATTGTCTTTATATTCCAGCGAGTTAATCCGTTTTTGGGGGGAATTGAGTGGATTATTATGATGCGTTCAAGAGTGGCTCGGCTTCCTAAAAAGTATAATTGACCGATACTCACATGAGTAACAATTGAGCATCACTTACTCTCAGAAAGTATTTGTATACCAATCAATAAATTTTAAAAAAGTGCACGTGTCACTTCCAGTGCTTTTTGGGGTGTTTTAGTTACTGTTACTTTAAATACAGTTTTGTGTGCTGCAACACCCACGGGTAGTGTAAAATTGAACTGATCCATCCATGTCAAGTGTTATGTAATGTTATGTAATCATTTTGTAAAAATGAAGTGCTGTAATGAAATTCTGTAGTTACTAATTGTGTGAATGCACATATGGTTTTTAAACATCTTCTTCTTCTACAGATTTTGGTGCGCTTTACCTTCCGCATTTTTCATCCGATTCAAACCGTTCCAACTTCAAACTGCTCAGCTTATTCGGGAGTCGCGGGCTTTCCCTTGACAAATTCCAAAAATTCCCAGATTTCCCAGAATTTCAGGTTTTCCGGGACATTTTTCCCTATTCAAAATGAAATGGCCATTTTTCAAGGTTCCACCTTTTTGACACTTTTTAAACGATTCAAACCATTCCACCTTCAACACATTCCACCATCCTGGAAATTCAAACTACCCTTTTCCAAGTTCTAAAAAATTCCAGTATTTTCCAGAATTCCTGGTTTTCCAAAGCCCTATTTCCACCCTTTTGTCTAGCGACTGCTCCTTCCACATTTTTCAACCCAGTTCAACCGTTCCACCGTCAAAACATTCCTCTTAATTAGTAAAAAAAAAACGAAGTTGTTTTTTGAACTGGAAATTCCAGGAATTCCGTAATACTATTACTCAATTCAACATGTTACTACTTCAACATTTCTCGACCGATATGAACAATTCCAACACCAAATATTTCAACTCATTCAAGCTTTTTTTTTTACCATTTAAAAAAAAAAATCCGCTTTTACCGAAAGTCCCAATTTTTTGGGAAATTCCCATTGAAATTAATGGGACATTCTTCAAAGTTCCACAACTCCCACATTTTTCATCTGATTCAAACCGTTTCAACTTCAAAATATTCAGCTTGTTCAGGAATTGTGTGCTCTCCTACAACAATTAGTCATTTTGAAGTTAGACTTCAGCATTGGAGCATTCACACGCAATTCCCAAGTAGTTACATGTTAAAATTGTTAAATGACCAGTATTTGTTGTTGGTTTTATTTGGGTAAAAACATACAGAAAATAATGCAATAATAATGCATGTAATTGGTATTGAGTGAATGAATAATGGTTTCACTGTAAAGCACGTTGGGTATTTGAAATATGAAAAAGCGTGGAAGTTATCTCCCATGAATTGATTAACGTGGACCCCGACTTAAAAAAGTTGAAAAACTTATTCGGGTGTTACCATTTAGTGGTCAATTGTACGGAATATATACTGTACTGTGCAATCTACTAATACGGGGCGGTATGGCTCGGTTGGTAGAGCGGCCGTGCCAGCAACTTGAGGGTTCGATCCCCGCTTCTGCCCATCCTAGTCACTGCCGTTGTGTCCTTGGGCAAGACACTTTACCCACCTGCTCCCAGTGCCACCCACACTGGTTTAAATTAGGGATGTCCGATAATGGCTTTTTTGCCGATATCCGATATTCCGATATTGTCCAACTCTTAATTACCGATACCGATATAAACCGATACCAATATATACAGTCGTGGAATTAACACATTATTATGCCTAATTTGGACAACCAGGTATGGTGAAGATATAGGTCCTTTTAAAAAAAATAATAATAATAAGATAAATAAATTAAAAACATTTTCTTGAATAAAAAAGAAAGTAAAACAATATAAATACAGTTACATAGAAACTAGTAATTAATGAAAATGAGTACAATTAACTGTTAAAGGTTAGTACTATTAGTGCACCAGCAGCACACACAATCATGTGTGCTTACGGACTGTATTGATATATATTGATATATAATGTAGGAACCAGAATATTAATAACAGAAAGAAACAACCCTTTTGTGTGAATGAGTGTGAATGAGTGTAAATGGGGGAGGGAGGTTTTTTGGGTTGGTGCACTAATTGTAAGTGTATCTTGTGTTTTTTATGTTGACTTAATAAAAAAATAAAAAATAAAAAATATATATTAAAAAAAACGATACTGATAATTTAAAAAAAACGATACCGATCATTTCCGATATTACATTTTAAAGCATTTATCGGACATCCATCCATCCATTTTCTACAGCTTGTCCCTTTTTGGGATCGCGGGGGGTCGCTGGAGCCTATCTCAGCTGCATTCGGGCGGAAGGCGGGGTACACCCTGGACAAGTCGCCATCTCATCACAGGGCATATCGGACATCTCTAGTTTAAATGTAACTTAGATATTGGGTTTCACTATGTAAAGCGCTTTGAGTCTCTAGAGAAAAGCGCTATATAAATATAATTCACTTCACTTCACTACTGTACTGTGCAATCTACTAACAAAAGTCTCAATCTATCAATAAATCCCTTCTTATTATCATTACTATTTAGAGCTATTCCGTCACAAACAGACGAGAAAACAACGTCTCGTTCACTTTTAAGAGCCGAATCTAAACGCCGGATCCTTCGCGAACGACCCATTACTAGCTAGGAGGCGCACCGGCTCCCCAGCTCGAAACATCGCGCTACAATGGCGTCTCTCTGAGTCCCTTCACACGGTTGTTGTGTACATACCTAACCGGGAATCCGTCACCATCTACGCCCTGATAATGGACCTCCGGTCCAGAGGCTTTTTTCGGGGCCATCGGAACTACCAATAGTACTCGGAAAGTACGAAATTAATTGATTTGAGTCCTGTCGTTTTCCACGCCCGGGGATTTAATCCAGTGACAGGAGTAGCACCCTCCGCATCTGCCGGTTAGCTAACCAGCTAGCTCAGTAGCCAAGAAGGGCATCTGTTTCCTCTCGGGGTAAAAGGGCAGAGGAGCGGCAATACTATATCTAAAAAAAGGACCGGTGAGGAGTGGAATCCCCGAGTTAGCATCCAACAGCATCGTCACGTTGTATCCTGGTAAGAAGAGAATGGAAATGAAGATCCGAATGCTAGCCGGGCTTCATTTTGTCTTCAGGACATGCTAGCTGCTGTTAGCTTACTTTGAGCAGGCCATGCCGGCTTGCCCGCTTTGCATAGCTAACTAGTCAGCAAATGTTTATCATGATAATTCTGAAATTCCGAAACATAACAAGTTATACTTCTGCTTCATGCTATTCACCCTCTTAATTTGTGCTTGTGGATTTATGAACGAATCGTTACAGCCTTCGTGCTAATCTTCAGCTGGTTTCCACCCTTTTAGGCTTCACGTTAGCCACTCTGGTGGAGTTTCTGCGGCGATATTTATTACGTAACTGGCAGCTGACTGACTTTTTGTGGTAATATATTAATTAAACACTCTATATATTCTAGTAATTCACGTCTAAATTATTATTCGGTTTAAAATGGACCTGTTTCCTGGCCTGGGTGGCCTGTGGAACTGGCTGGGCCTGTAATTAAACACATCTCAGAGTTGGGCTAACGTTGACCCCCAATAGTTTCACTTCCGTCGAACGGAATGTCGTAAACCTGCCCTTGAAATTGTTTAGTAAAAAAAAAAAAAAGGTCAACACTAGCTCCTTATTAAACACTTTCCGGCTACATTAAATTGGGGCACTTCGACCGGCCACGTAGCTTACCTAAGCAAAATGTCTCTTGACGGTGGGACACGTATCATTACACGGCTGCTCATTTCCCCTATTGTTTCCCCAAATAATGTCGACTTTTTGTGGATGACTATTCGCATTTTGTCCGGCACTTTTCCATGGCTATCATGTCAGCTCATGAGTCGGAACAACTTTGGAATATCAAACCGCGAGCAGTAGTTTCCTGGTAAAAAAGAAAGAAAAAAGCATGGCGTTAGCTAACTCGCTAGTTAGCATGACTGCAGGTGGATGATGTATTCGTTTAGCAACTCTTTTAGACAATATGGCTTTTTTGGTTGTTTTTTCCAGTTAAGTGACACAGAAGTGGTGGGTGTTGTTGCGCATGACGCACAGCACAGGCAGTGTCACTGACGCTGAGTGAACTTTGACCTCAAGTATCCATTTTCTCAAATTCTCCGCCAGACCGCATTGGTGACAAACTACACACACTTTTATTATTTTATTTATTTATTTTTACTGCAGCACAGTGGAACGGGGGTTAGTGCATGTGTTCAATCCCGGGCTCGGGATCTTTCTGTGTGGAGTTTGCATGTTCTCCCTGTGACTGTGTAGGTGTTCCCTCCGGGTACTCCGGCTTCCTACCACCTCTAAAAACATGCATGATAGGTTGATTGGCAACACTAAATTGGCCCTAGTGTGTGAATGTGAGTATGAATGTTGTCTGTCTATCGGTGTTGGCCCTGCGATGAGGTGGCGACTTGTCCAGGGTATACCCCGCCTTCCGCCCGAGTGCAGCTGAGATAGGCTCCAGCACCCCCCGCGACCCTGAAAGAGACAAGTCGTAAAAAATGGATGGATGGATAGATTTTTAATGCTTGCTTATCTTAGAAAGTGCCGTCTTGTTACACTGCCTACCGAAGCACTTGATGAAGTGGGGGCCACAACTAATGCAATACCTTATATTGGATGAGGGTAAAAAGTCATTTAGGTAATGACTTGTAAAGTGTATTCTTAAAAGCCATGCACTCATCATATGGCACACAAACTAATAAGTAAGTAAGTACATTTTATTTATAAAGCGCTTTTCACAGAAAAAATCACAAAACGCTGTACAAAACATAGGTGAAGTTAAACAATTCAATTAAAACAGGGGCAACATCATAAAAAGGATACAAATTGGATTAAAAATGCCAGGTAAAAGGTAATTAAAAGCTTTACTAAAAAGATACGTTTTCAAATGTTTCCTAAAAGTGTCAACACAGTCAAGATCCCGGAGGGACTGGTGCAAGTTGTTCCAGAGTCTGGGAGCTATAGCCTGGAATGCCAGGTCTCCACAGGTTTTAAAACAAGTTTTTGGGATCTTTAGAAGACCCTGGCCTGAAGACCGGAGGCTGCGCCCTGAGGAGTAGGGACATAGGAAATCAGTGATGTACTGAGGGGCCGCACCATGCAACGCACGGAATGTCAGGACTATTAAAATTTTAAACACAATGTGGAATTTAAATGGAAGCCAATGAAGACTGGATAAAATGGGGGTGATATGGGCTGTTCTGGGTGCACTTGTCAAAAGTCTGGCAGCTGCATTTTGTACAGTCTGAAGTCTCTTAAGCGTTGACTTGTTGAAGAGAGTGAAGAGAGAATTGCAAAAGTCAATGCGAGACGAAATGAACGCATGAATGATCATTTCGAGATTCAATTTTGACAACAAATTTCTCTCTTTAGAAATATTTCTGAGATGATAAAAACAGTTTTTGGTCAGTTGACGACAGTGACCTTCCAAAAACATTGATTGATCAAACACAACCCCAAGGTTTCTGAGGCTGCTTTTAACAGATGCACCCACAGCAGAAGGGAGTTCTTGATCAGGGGGATCTTTTTATCCGGAGCAATTATCAGAGTTTCCGTTTTGTTTGAATTTATCTGGAGGAAATTTGAAGACCACCAGTTTTTATTACAGGATACACACTCAAAGAACTCAGATAAAAAGTGAAACTCTTAAGTGAGCATAGGAGGAGGAGGTGTTATCATAGGCGAAACTGCAGACCACACCCTTACTTACTGTCAGACAAGATTGTGTGTGACTTCATTCAAAAGTGAGTTTGATAACATTAACATTTTGCTCGTTGCTGATTGGACCTCTTTTTTTCTATTGTCTCTTTTCAAGTAAAGGCTGGCACCACATCGCCACCCTAATGCAGAACCACAAAAGAACGTGAAATGAATAAACCACCGCAGCCTATAACGGGATCCACCTCTGTCCCAAACCCTTCCCCCTCCCCTGGATTAACACAGGTAAGAGACACACTGCGCCGTTGTGAAAGGAGTGATTTTTAAGGAGACGAAGACAGGGAAGAAATGTCAACACTTTATTCCCATTTTTAGGCGTCCTACGCACCTGGACAGCCTCAATCACTTGTTTTTGCCACACAGCCACCCCCACAAATGACCTCTGCACCGCAGCCAAGACAGGTATAGTTCATCACATGCTTCCTTAAAGGCCTACTGAAATGATTTTTTAAAATTTAAACGGGAATAGCAGATCCATTCTATGTGTCATACTTGATCATTTCGCGATATTGCCATATTTTTGCTGAAAGGATTTAGTAGAGAAAATCGACGATAAAGTTCGCAACTTTTGCTCGCTGATAAAAAAAAAGCCTTGCCTGTACCGGAAGTAGCGTGACGTCACAGGAGCTAGTATTCCTCACAATTCCCCATTGTTTACAATGGAGCGAGAGAGATTTGGACAGAGAAAGTGACGATTACCCCATTAATTTGAGCGAGGATGTAAGATTCGTAGATGAGGAACGTTACAGTGAAGGACTTGAGAGGCAGTGATGGACGTATCTTTTTTCGCTCTGACCGTAACTTAGGTACAAGCTGGCTCATTGGATTCCACACTCTCCTTTTTCTATTGTGGATCACGGATTTGTATTTTAAACCACCTCGGATACTATATCCTCTTGAAAATGAGAGTCGAGAACGCGAAATGGACATTCAGTGCCTTTTATCTCCACGACAATACATCGGCGAAATGCTTTAGCTACGAGCTAACGTGATAGCATCGTGCTTTAACTGCATATAGAAACAAAAAAAATAAACCCCTGACTGGAAGGATCGATAGAAAATCAACAATACTATTAAACCGTGGACATGTAAATACACGGTTAATGCTTTCCAGGCTGGCGAAGGTTAACAATGCTGTGCTAACGACGCCATTGAAGCTAACTTAGCAACCGGACCGCACAGAGCTATGCTAAAAACATTAGCTCTCCACCTACGCCAGCCAGCCCTCATCTGCTCATCAACACCCGTGCTCACCTGCGTTCCAGCGATCGGCAGAAGGACTAAGGACTTCACCCGATGCGTTTGGCGGCCCGGAGACGTAGGAAGTCAAGGTGAGGTCGGCGGCTAGCGCGTCTGCTCTCCAACAAAGTCCTCCTGGTTGTGTTGCTGTAGTCCGCTGCTAATACACCGATCCCACCTACAACTGTCTTCTTTGCAGCCTTCATTGTTCATTAAACAAATTGCAAAAGATGTCCAGAATACTGTGGAATTATGAAATGAAAACAGAGCTTTTTGTATAGGATTCTACAGGGTACCATAACTTCCGTTACTCTGACTTCGTCACGCGCATACGTCATCATACCGCGACGTTTCAGACGGATATTTCCCGGGAAATTTTAAATGTCACTTTATAAGTTAACCCGGCCGTATTGGCATGTGTTGCAATGTTAAGATTTCATCATTGATATATAAACTATCAGACTGCGTGGTCGGTAGTAGTGGGTTTCAGTAGGCCTTTAAAGTCTTGCTGTTCCCAACTCGGTTTCAGCCTTGGGTGTTCAAGCTAAATGTGTGTGCATGTCGTTGCCATGTCTCCCCCCCCCCCCCCCCAATCTTGACTGCTTTCCTCTGTTTTGCTGTTCTCCCAGTTTGCAGCAGGGCCCCGTACGTTACACCAACAGGTACTAACACTACCCCACAGTTACATTCTCCGTCCAGTGTCTCCTTTAGCACATTGCATGTTGTAGCTGAAAATGCTATAGTGGGAATATTAGACACATGTCCGCTTTCTCACCAATTGGCTGGACATGTTCATTCATTGGTATAACCTGTTCAGATCCTGCCGACAAATTTTGTTCTTAGGCAGCGCTAACGTTGGATCTTGTAATTTATTCTATAGCGTGATGACACTAATCTGAGCCTCATTACATCAAGTTTGTTACTTGAAGTAATGATGCATTTTCCCTCCAAAAATTATCATTCAGAAAATCCAAGAGGGCCACATTTCCAACCTCAAATAATGAAATTGTATCAGATTTACATCAGTTTCAGGCTGGTCAAACAAAGCTTGCCTTAGTACAAATACCTTTGGGGCAAAATATTTATTTTGCACATCCTCTTCGATAAAATAAATAAGAATATATAATTCAAGGTAGAAAATAAAAATCACTGTGGGGGAAAAAAACAGCCTTTCTGTTGTGTGAGTTTGAGTTGGGGGAATCGACCAACAAACTAAGGTTCCTAATGGTGCTAGGCTTGGGACAATATTCGATAAGTCAATTAACCAAACGATAAACAAAAAATTAAGTTGGTACGTTTCCCGCCGTCAAAACATTGTCATGTGCATGCGGGTTTATGGGCTTCAAGAGCATTCAAGCTTTTCATCGGTTTCAGCGACTGTGTGTTTGTGTCATAGCAGAATGGGGGGAATCCTGAGTGTATTTGACTCTTTGGGGTCGCTAGCATCACACAGTGCAACAAGTTAGCTAGTGACCAACACTTGTACAGGTAAAGTTCCATATACCCGATCCGATACAAAGCGATGTTCTAAAAAACGTGGTCGTGCCATGGACCCAGAATTTTCGCCTGTTTTTGCCCACCAGAGTCAACGGTGTTGTTTTTCACCAAATTATCGACTATCAATACAGTATCGACCTAGTGCCCGTCCCATTCTGTGACACGGGATCACAATCCACCATTCACGTCACGTCCCGTGGGGGGCTATACACCAAACATCATTGTTACCGTCATCAACCCTCGCCATTGGCCGGCAGTGACGTGAAGCAGATGCGACAAATGTTTGTTTCCTTTGAAGATGCTGTCCGTGTTTGGCTTTGCTGGACTCTGTTTTTTCTTCCCCCTGTTTACATAAAAAAGAAAACAACTTTTTTGTCGTTTCTGAAGCGTATCATTGACCCGTGTCTCTTTTGGAAAATGCCTTCTTACAACTGGACAAGACAGGATTATTAGGCCCGGTCAGATATTTGAGAAGTCAGTTAACCAACGATAAATGAAAATTAAGTCGGTAAGTTTTCCAACATCAATAAACCTCATTCACGCTTTTCGTTGCTTCCAGCAGCTACATGCGTTTTTACCATAGTGGAATTAAAGGCCTACTGAAACCCACTACTACCGACCACGCAGTCTGATAGTTTATATATCAATGATGAAATCTTAACATTGCAACACATGCCAATACTGCCGGGTTAACTTATAAAGTGCAATTTTAAATTTCCCGGGAAATATCCGGCTGAAAACGTCTCGGTATGATGACGTTTGCGCATGACGTCACGGATTGTAGCAGACATTTTGGAACAGCACGGTGGCCAGCTTAAGTCGTCTGTTTTCATCGCAAAATTCCACAGTATTATGGACATCTGTGTTGGTGAATCTTTTGCAATTTGTTTAATGAACAATGGAGACAGCAAAGAAGAAAGCTGTAGGTGGGATCGGTGTATTAGCGGCTGGCTACAGCAACACAACCAGGAGGACTTTGAGTTGGATATCAGACGCTAGCCGCCGACCGCACCGATGATCGTGGTGAAGTCCTCCGTCGCGCCGTCGATCGCTGGAACGCAGGTGAGCACGGGTGGTGATGAGCAGATGAGGGCTGGCGTAGGTGGAGAGCTAATGTTTTTAGCATAGCTCTGTCGAGGTCCCGTAGCTAAGTTAGCTTCAATGGCGTCGTTAGCAACAGCATTGCTAGGCTTCGCCAGGCGGGACAGCATTAACCGTGTGGTTACAGGTCCAGGGTTTAGTTCAGTGTCTCCTGAGAGTAGAAGTAATAGTAGTATTGTTGATCTTCGGTCTATCCTTCCAGTCAGGGGCATGTTTCTTCTGTTTCTATCCGCAGTTAAGCACGATGCTAAAGTGCTTCGCTGATGTATTGTCGTGGAGATAAAAGTCATTGTGAATGTCCATTTCGCGTTCTCGACTCTCATTTTCAAGAGGATATAGTATCCGAGGTGGTTTAAAATACAAATCCGTGATCCACAATAGAAAAAGGAGAAAGTGTGGAATCCAATGAGCCCTTGTACCTAAGTTACGGTCAGAGCGAAAAAAGATACATCCTGGCGTCCTGCACTGCACTCTAATCCTTCACTCTCACTTTCCTTATCCACAAATCTTTCATCCTCGCTCAAATTAATGGGGTAATCGTCGCTTTCTCGGTCCGAATCGCTCTCGCTGCTGGTGGGAATGATTGTAAACAATGTGCAGATGTGAGGCGCTCCACAACCTGTGACGTCACGCTACTTCCGGTACAGGCAGGGCTTTTTTATCAGCGACCAAAAGTTGCGAACTTTATCATCGATGTTCTCTACTAAATCCTTTCAGCAAAAATATGGCAATATCGCAAAATGATCAAGTATGACACATAGAATGGACCTGCTATCCCCGTTTAAATAAGAAAATTTAATTTCAGTAGGCCTTTAAAAGGGGGAATTTTCTTGTCGTCATCAAGTGTCTTTGACTCTTTGTGCGACAAGACGGGGCCACTGGCCCGCTAACATCACACAGTGTGACTGGTTAGCTTGTTGCAGCTAACATGGACAAAATTATCACGAAACCAAATGCCATGGCAGTGTGGGAATATTTCAGTGTAAACCTTTGGAACAAGATGACCCTATCAATATCGAGGAGTCAGTTTGCTAAAATGTGCGAATACAACAAACCTGCTTGCCACTTGAAAAACAACCCGACAGTACACACTCACTTTGCGTTTGGTGATCACGCCAAGTCAGTGTAAACAAAACAGTGCAAAATAGTGTGCGCTCACAGAAAGTGTGGTTAAATTCATCGCCAAAGACAAGCTTCTATTTAATACTGTTATAGAATTAGCATTTCTAAAAGTGCTGTCATGTTGTCATGTCGGTGTTCCTCACTCGGAATCTGCCAGACTTAATTTTGTTTTGCATATGACCTGTTAATACATCTGCTTATGCTGTGGTGTTTATTTTGTTACTTTGCACTTTTGTTTAAAAAGGTCCGAACTTGATTGTAAGTTAACTCTGCTTATATGTTCAAAATTGAAGTGCAATTTTGTTTTTTCAGGACTTTTATTTAGCCATTTTATTTTGTTTTGGTTGTCTATATATGAGGGCCACCCAGCCCCTCCTTAGCATATTTTATTGCTTTTGGTTGTGATTTGTATTCAAGTGCAAAATTTGGTAACATTATATTATTATTTAACTTGGAGAACATGCACACTCCACACAGCTATGTAATACCGGTGCCGTGGCGGGACGCCAAGATCAATTGCAAGTAAGGGTAACCCTGATGACATCACGTTAATGCCCCTGCTCACCTCTGGGACCCCATCACACCAAATAAAATTGCAGACCTGTGGGAAACATTGTTTTGCCTAACAATGAATAAATGTGATTTCAATATCGATAAAGTAATCATAATTGTTTGGGTAGTTCCCAACAATTCAAATGCACATTTTTATTTGGTTTTCTTTTGGTTTTTTTTATGCAATATTCTGCACAATATGAATACAACTTTAATAATGACCAAATGTGTGCAAGCTGCATAAACCCTGACCAGAGCTTTGAACTTTCACACAGTATGTCTAATAACTGTCTATATAGGGATATTGGTCTTGAATTGTAGTTCCCCTCATCAGCATGACTCACAGATTTTCGTTAACATTTCAATTAAAACAAACTTTATTGATCCTTAAGACGTGTGCCCTCAGGGAAATTAAGGTCCCAATAGCATCAATATCATAATTTTGTAGTCTACAGAACAGTGTCAATACAGTCATATTATTTGCACGTTGTCCCTGTGCCATTCCCTATCTTTCCTCCATCTCCATCCTTCCCGTTCCCTCCCTAAGGAGGAATTAATGTATACATTTGTTGTTTTAGTTGTATACTTACCTGCATGCCCCCGCAAGTGCTTTATTGACCACCTTAAGGTGGATTGTGAGTATCTTGCTCCAATCCAGATTTGCAAGGACTCGCATGAGTAGATGACGTTGCTTGATTTCACTTGACGCCCCCCTCCTCCTTAACGTCTAGCAAGTCTGTCTTTCACGCTGTCTTTCACGCTGTCTCCATATTCACCCTACTCACTCCCTTTCTTGCTTTCTGCTTGTGTGTTGTGCGGCTGAAGGGTGGATACCGAGCGCTACAGGTAATAGCATTTCTCTTCATGCAACCTGTGCAGGGATCCGCAAATTTTGGTGCACTCTTAAAGTGTGATGTAATTTGTTGGATGTATACTTAATCTTGCACTTTTCCAATGTCTTTAGGGATACTATACAAGCCGTCCGACTATGGCCACGAGTGTGCCGAGGGTCCAAACAAGTGTTGGCCCTCGACCTCCTGGACCCACTCATGTCTATCCGCAAGGCTCCCAGATGATGATGATTTCCCAGCCGCAGCTCTCTTTCCCCGGATCCCCTTATTTAATCCAGTCTCCACAGGTTGGTTCACATTACCACCAAATAGGGCTGGGCGATATGGACGAAAAAGTATATATTTTTACTTAGACTCAATATTAAATATATATATCGATATATTTTCCGGTGAAAGTATATTTTTGAGCGATATTCACTAAAATTGAAGTGAATGACAACTGTACTGTAAAGAGTCTGGGCACTTTTATTTACCGAGTTAGTCAAGATGGGTATTAACAGCACAGAAAATAAACTGTATAAGTAGCACATAATTACATAATATTAATAAAATATAAAAATATTATTTGTACATAAAATAAATAACATAGCTGTGCAAATAATACAAATTATGTATCAAACTCAGATAAAAAAAGTTTGCGGGCAGGCACTTTTTAATTCCCTTGGTCAGCGCCAAGTAAGTGACTTGACTTAATTGTGCAGCTATGATCTTCCTCACTTCGGCATACATTTTTGGCAGCATTTCTCGTGTGAAATATGCCAGTCTTGGCAACTCCAGAACAGTTTTGATTGGGGTTTACATGGTAAACAACTCAAATGTTTTATCCAGACACATACATTTGTCCAAATGTGGCCAAGTAGACGCATTGTGGGTTTCCTGGACGTCGTCTACAAACGATAAAGAAGAGATCCCTCTGCCATCTTCCACTAGTTTTTTTTAATATATAAATCGCCCGCTTGAATATTCCCTCTTTCTTTTCTCCGAATCTCCCGTCGTCATTTGGTATGTCTGTTGTGATTTCCCTTCCTGGTTCGATGACCCGCCCTATCTTGCCTCTGATTGGCCTGTCCCTAATGTTTTTCCGTAATCTCAACCAATCGTGACTCATCATAGTAAACAACCAACCAATCATGGATGTTCTTATACGTGCAAGTATGTCTTGGAAGGAGGAAGGGGAGGGGTTTAGTAGCTCATTGAATTTTGCGAGGGTGTGGGAAGCGGGGGAGAAAATGGAACACAACAAATAAGCGGTGTTTTGTCATTTTAAAGTGAAATCAATTATATCGATATTACGATATTTTCTTAATTCAAATCTTATTTAAAAATATATCAATATAGCTTACAAACTCGATATATCGCCCAGCCCTACCACTAAGTAATTTCTGATCGAGCGTGCAATTGTTTGGAGGCAGTGTAACCGCTATGTCAGCTATGTGCACAGTGTGACATCATAGAAGAGAGCATGGTATTGACCAGTGATTTAAAGATATACATGACACAGAGAAAGTTCTTTGTGCAACAATCCACTCTTTCATTCCATTGTAACACTATTCTTAGTCGACCCGTAAGTGGGCAGCAATGTGAGATTAGTAGCCCAACAAATGATTGCTGAAAAGTTGTTTAATACTGAAAAATTAAGCAATCCAATGGCTTGCTCCAGAAGCCCTCACAAATGTAATTGTTCTGATGTTTTTGTGGTTTGTGCAGTTCCGGCACTACATGCCAGCTACTGCTCAGTACCCTGTGGCCAGTGGTAATGCAGGCTTCTATGGAGGAATTACCCCTGAATACAATAGCTACGGTAAGAGACTTGATTTTGATTAAAGATAATTCTCTCTGCTCACTCATTCATAATCGTTACGAAAAGCATCTAGTATTAGTCTGCGTCCATTTTACCTACCCCATTGCCTATAGGGTAGGTGTTATAAGGTTTTGTATGGCTGGTTGGTGTATTGAATGACTTTGGGGATCACAACATTGGTGCATGTGGTGTGGCTTTAGTCTGCTTTGGCCTGTGTTCTTTCTATCTAGTCTCAGCTGACGCTGCCTAAGAGGTACCATGAAATGGCTTTGGAACAACAGATTGGTTTTGCTATTATGTACCTTTTAAATTCAATGTTTTTTTTAATAACACGAACAGGACTGTTTTGATTGTCAATGGCAATCTTGAACCTCATTGCCATCTTACTGGAGAAATATATTTTTCTCTTTCTTTTTTTTTTTTTTTAAAACAGCCATGACTGTGGCATAAGAACAGTTCATTTCATGGGACCCTTTTAACACCCTGCTTCCTCTGAATCCTCTCAATAACTCATTCTGCATCTCTCTCTTCCTGTCCTCTTTCCTTCCTTCCTCCCTTTCCCATCCCTAACTCCCTCCTCCTTCTCCCTCCTTTGCCGCGTTGGTTCAGAGCCCTCTCTTGCTGCGAGGGAGAGGCGGGGTGGTGGGGGGAGAGGCGGCGGGCGAGAGAACGGCCGTCTCTCTCTCCACGGTGCTCCTCTCACCTCCCAGCGCTACCCCGGTGAGTAGTGTGTGCTTGTCTCGGCCGGCTTCAGTGGCGCCTCTGTCTCTGGTGTTATTGTGTTTCACTTTTAATGACCTGCATGTGCGCTGCCACAGTTCACAAAGCATTGTGTGTGTAAATTATTAATCAGGCAAGTGTTTATTCATACCATAAATCCTCAAATAGTGGCCTCAACTTTAAAAGTGACTGGGTGAATGGTAAAAAATGTGGTGCCACTAAGTATATGTTGATTTAGGTTTGTTTCCGACATGATGTACAATGTGGTTGGGGTTAATATCGACACAATTCAGTACACCGCACTCGTATTGAATTAGAATGCTAGTTATCATGTTGGTTTGTAGCTAATGGCAGAACAGCCCAGCATTTTTGATTGAAAAAGAAATCACTTAATGAAACATACAACTAACAAAATATACATCCCATTGCGGACCTGAATAGACGCCTCTAGTATTGTGTGTTCAAGCACACCTGTGAAGTGAAAATTATTTTGGGTGACTACCTCTTGAAGCTCATCGAGAGAATGCCAAGAGTGTGCAAAGCAGTAATCAGAGCAAAGGGTGGCTATTTTGAAGAAACTAGAATTTAAAACATGTTTTTAGTTATTTCACCTTTTTTTGTTAAATACATAACTCCACATGTGTTCATTCATAGTTTTGATGCCTTCAGTGACAATCTACAATGTATATAGTCATGAAAATAAAGAAAACACATTGAATGAGAAGGTGTGTCCAAACTTTTGGCCTGTACTGTATATATGTATGTATGTATGTACAAAACCCAAAACCAGTGACGTTGGCATGTTGTGCAAACCATAAATAAAAACAGAATACAATGATTTGCAAATCCTTTTCAACTTATATTCAATTGAATACACTGCAAAGACAAGATATATTTAATGTTAGAACTGAGAAACGTCATTTTTTTTTTGCAAATAATCATTACTTTAGCAACACATTGCAAAAAAGTTGGCACAGGGGCATTTTATCCCTGTTACATAATCTTTCCTTTGAACAACACTCAGTAAATGTTTGGGAACTGAGGAGACCAATTTTTTAAGCTTTTCAGGTGGAATTCTTTCCCGTTATTGCTTGATGTACAGCTTAAGTTGTTCAATAGTCCGGGGTCTCCATTGTCGTATTTTATGCTTCATAATGCGCCACACATTTTCAATGGGAGACAGGTCTGGACTACAGGCAGGCCAGTCTAGTACCGGCACTCTTTTACTATGAAGCCACGCTGTTGTAACACATACAGAATGTGGCTTGGCATTGTCCTGCTGAAATAAGCAGGGGCGTCCATGAAAAAGACGTAGCTTGGATGGCAACAACATATGTTGCTCCAAAACCTGTATGTACTGTTCAGCATTAATGGTGCCTTCACAGATATGTAAGTTACCCATGCCTTGGGCACCAATACATATCCATACCATCACAGATGCTGGCTTTTGAACTTTGCGCCTATAACAGTCCGGATGGTTCTTTTCCTCTTTGATCCGGAGGACACGACGTCCACAGTTTACAAAAATAATTTGAAATGTGGACTCGTCAGACCCACAAAACACTTTTCCACTTTGCATTAGTCCCTCTTAGATGAGCTCGGGCTCAACGAAGCCGGCGGCGTTTCTGGGTGTTGTTGATAAATGACTTTCGCTTTGCATAGCAGAGTTTTAACTTGCACTTACAGATGTAGCTACAAACTGTAGTTACTGACAGTGGTTTTCTGAAGTGTTCCTGAGCCCATGTGGTAACATCCTGTACACACTGTCAGTTTTCGATGCAGTACCGCCTGAGGGATCGAAGATCACAGACATTCAACGTGCAGTGACTTTGTACAGTGATTTCTCTAGATTCTTTGAACCTTTTAATGATATTACGGACCGTAGATGGGGAAATCCCTAAATTCCTTGCAATAGGTCGTTGACAAATGTTGTTCTTAAACTGTTTGACAATTTGCTCACGCATTTGTTGACAAAGTGGGGACCCTCGCCCCATCCTTGTTTGTGAATGACTGAGCATTTCATGAAAGCTGCTTTTATACCCAATCATGGCACCTACCTGTTCCCAATTAGCCTGTTGACCTGTGGGATGCTCCAAATAAGTGTTTGATGAGCATTCCTCAACTTTCTCAGTCTCTTTTGACACTTGTGCCAGCTTTTCTGAATTATGTTGCAGGTATCAAATTCCAAATGAGCTAATATTTGCATATTGTGTTTTGGAAAAAGCTTGTCTTAAACGTTACTTTATTCATTAAAATAATAATACAAAAGAAAACTAATTTGTATGCAAATGTGAATGTATTCAATTATAAACATTCATTCACTTTCTTCTTTCATTCATGGATCTAAACTTTACCACTGCCGGTATTTTTTTTGGTATATTTTCATTTAATAAGTTGTAGGTGTATTTATTTCAGTATAAAAGTGTAAAAAGTTTTTTGCTTCGGTCATGAAATGATGATAATGATGTGCCAGGGCATACATGCATATGACAAATTGAATTGATTATTCTCACCTGTATGTAGTTTATCAGTCGTTTAAAAACCGCCACATCAACACTTTCATTGCAAATAATGCCAACAAACTTAGAATTTAGCAAGTTAGTTTCAATGTCTTTTAATACAGTGGCACAAAATGCCTGTAGTATTTCATCGATTAAAAAACAAACAAACAAGCAAACCTGGCGCTAAAAAAAAAAATCTGCGTCCACTAAACGCGCAGACTTCGGAAATACGCGTCCTTTCTGATTTCAATGCGTAAAAAGACACTAAAAGTGCGTTAACGCCAACACTGCAGTACAGGCCAAAAGTTTGGACACACCTTCTCATTCAATGTGTTTTCTTTATTTTCATGACTATTTACATTGTAGATTGTCACTGAAGGCATCAAAACTAGCCACTCTTTGTTCTGATTACTGCTGTGCACACTCTTGGCATTCTCTCGATGAGCTTCAAACACACCTGTGAAGTGAAAACCATTTCAGGTGACTACCTCTTGAAGCACATCGAGAGAATGCCAAAAGTGTACAAAGCAGTAATCAGAGCAAAGGATGGCTTTTTTGAAGAAACTAGAATATAAAACATGTTTTCAGTTAATTCACCTTTTTTTTTTTTAAGTACATAACTCCACTTGTGTTCATTCATAGTTTTGATGCCTTCAGTGACAATACACAATGTAAATAGTCATGAAAATAAAGATAACGGATTGAATGAGAAGGTGTCTCCAAACTTTTGGCCTGTATTGTACAAAACCAGTGAAGTTGGCATGTTGTGTAAATCGTAAATAAAAACAGAATTCAATGATTTGCAAATCCTTTTCAACCCATATCCAATTGAATAGACTGCAAAGACAAGATACCTAACGTTTGAACTTAATTTTTTGCAAATATTAGCTCATTTGGAATTTGATGCCTGCAACATGTTTCAAAAAAGTTGGCACAAGTGTCAAAAGAGACTGAGAAAGTTGAGGAATGCTCATCAAACACTTATTTGAAACAGCCCACAGGTGAACAGGCTAATTGGGAACAGTTGGGTGCCATGATTGGGCATAAAAGTAGCTTCCATGAAATGCTCAGTCAATCACAAACAAGGATGGGGCGAGGGTCACCATTTTGTCAACAAATGCCTGAGCAAATTGTTGAAGAACAACATTTCTCAACGACCTATTGCAAGGAATTTAGGGATGTCACTATCTACGTAATATAATCAAAAGGTTAAGAGAATCTGGAGATATCCCTGCACGTAAGCAGCAAGGCTGAAAACCAACATTGAATGCCCGTGACCTTCGATCCTTCAGGCGGTACTGCATCAAAAACCGACATCATTGTGTAAAGGATATCACCACATGGGCTCAGGAACACTTCAGAAAACCACTGTCAGTAACTACAGTAACACATCTTTAAATGCAAGTTAAAAGTGTAATATGCAAAGCGAAAGCCATTTATCAACAGCACCCAGAAACGCCGCCGACTTCCCTGGGCCCGAGCTCATCTAAGATGGACTATTGCAAAGTGTAAAAGTGTTTTGTGGGTCTGACGAGTCCACATTTCAAATAGTTTTTGAAAACTGTGGACGTCATGTCCTCCGGACCAAAGGGGAAAAGAACCATCCGGACTGTTATAGGCGCAAAGTTCAAAAGCCAGCATCTGTGATGGTATGGAGGTGTATTGGTGCCCAAGGCATGGGTAACTTACACATCTGTGAAGGCACCATTAATGCTGAAAGGTAAATTTTTTTGGAGCAACATATGTTGCCATCCAAGCAACGTTATCATGGACGCCCCTGCTGCCAAGCCATGCGTTACAACAGCGTGACTTCATAGTAAAAGAGTGCGGGTACTATACTGGCCTGCCTGTAGTCCAGACCTGTCACCCATTGAAAATGTGTGGCGCCTTATGAAGCCTAAAAATACCACAATGGAGACCCCGGACTGCTGAACAACTTACGCTGTACATCAAGCAAGAATGGGAAAGAATTCCACCTGAAAAGCTTCAAAAACTGGTGTCCTCAGTTTCCAAACGTTTACTGAGTGTTCCTAAAAGAAAAGGCCTTGTAACACAAAGGTAAAAATGCTCCTTGCAGTGTATTCAATTGAATATAAGTTGAAAAGGATTTGCCAATCACTGTATTCTGTTTTTATTTGTGTGTGTGTGTGTGTGTGTGTGTGTGTGTGTGTGTGTGTGTGTGTGTGTGTGTGTGTGTGTGTGTGTGTGTGTGTGTGTGTGTGTGTGTGTGTGTGTGTGTGTGTGTGTGTGTGTGTGTGTGTGCGCGCACACACACGCGTGTATACATATATACGCATGTGTGTGTATACATATATACATACGTGTGTGTGTGTGTATGCATATGCAGTTGCGATCAAAAGTTTACATACACTTGTAAAGAACATAATGTCATGGCGGAAGAAGACCACAGAACTTTCCTCCAGAAGGTTTTATCTTTATCTTTGTCAATGTGATGTCAGATGAAACAAAACTTGAGCTGTTTGGCCACAATACCCAGCATTATGTTTGGAGGACAAAAGGGGAAGCTTTTAATCCCAGAAACACCATTCCTACTGTCAAGCATGGTGGTGGTAGGAATATGCTCTGGGCCTGTTTTGCTGCCAATTGAACTGGTGCTTTACAGAGTAAATGGGACAATGAAAAAGGAGGATTACCTCCAAATTCTTCAGGACAACCTGAAATTATCAGCCCGGAGGTTGGGTCTTGGGCGCAGTTGGGTGTTCCAACAGGACAATGACCCCAAACACAAGTCAAAAATGGTAAAGGAATGGCTAAATCAGGCTAGAATTAAGGTTTTAGAATGGCCTATCCTAAGTCCTGACTTAAACTTGTGGACAATGCTGAAGAAACAAGTCCATGTCAGAAAACCAACAAATTTAACTGAACTGCACCAATTTTGTCAAGAGGAGTGGTCAAAAATTCAACCAGAAGCTTGTGGATGGCTACCAAAAGCGCCTTATTGCAGTGAAACTTGCCAAGGGACATGTAACCAAATATTAACATTGCTGTATGTATACTTTTGACCCAGCAGATTAGGTCACATTTTCAGTAGACCCATAATAAATTCATAAAAGAACCAAACTTCATGAATGCTTTTGTGACCTACAATTATGTGCTCCAATCACTCTTATCACAAAAAAATAAGAGTTGTAGAAATGATTGGAAACTCAAGACAGCCATGACATAATGTTCTTTACAAGTGTATGTAAACTTTTGACCGCGACTGTATACACGTGTGTGTGTGTGTGTGTACGTATGCATATAAACACACGTGTGTGTGTGTGTGTGTGTGTGTGTGTGTGTGTGTGTGTGTGTGTGTGTGTGTGTGTTTATACATATATTTACACGTGTGTGTATATACATATATACACACACGTAAACATTCAGAGTGCAGGGTGGAAAAAGTATGTGAACCCCTAGGCTAATGACTTCTCCAAGAGCTGATTAGAGCCAGGACTCAGACAACATGGAGTCTAATCAATGTGATGAGATCATGTGTTGGTTAAAGGCCTACTGAAATGCGATTTTCTTATTTAAACCGGGATAGCAGGTCCATTCTGTGTGTCATACTTGATCATTTCGCGATATTGCCATATTTTTGCTAAAAGGATTTAGTAGAGAACATCGACGATAAAGTTCGCAACTTTTGGTCGCTGATAAAAAAAAGCCTTGCCTGTACCGGAAGTAGCAGACGATATGCGCGTGACGTCACCGGTTGTGGAGCTCCTCACATCTGCACATTGTTTACAATCATGGCCACCAGCAGCGAGAGCGATTTGGACCGAGAAAGCGACAATTTCCCCATTAATTTGAGCGAGGATGAAAGATTTGTGGATGAGGAAAGTGAGAGTGAAGGACTAGAGGGCAGTGGGAGCGATTCAGATAGGGAAGATGCTGTGAGAGGCGGGTGGGACCTGATATTCAGCTGGGAATGACTAAAACAGTAAATAAACACAAGACATATATATATACTCTATTAGCCACAACACAACCAGGCTTATATTTAATATGCCACA
Organism: Entelurus aequoreus; assembly: GCF_033978785.1. Lineage (NCBI taxonomy): Eukaryota > Metazoa > Chordata > Actinopteri > Syngnathiformes > Syngnathidae > Entelurus > Entelurus aequoreus. The sequence continues at coordinate 30,209,235 of NC_084746.1, forward strand.
AATTAATTCCGCATAACAAACACCTCCCCCCTCCCGTCCATATAACCCGCCAATACAACTCAAACACCTGCACAACACACTCAATTCCACAGCCCAAAGTACCGTTCACCTCCCCAAAGTTCATACAGCACATATATTTCCCAAAAGTCCCCAAAGTTACGTACGTGACATGCACATAGCGGCACGCACGTACGGTCAAGCGATCAAATGTTTGGAAGCCGCAGCTGCGTACTCACTAGAAATGCGCGGTTTGCGGACACAACCGCAGATAATCAGCGGGTCGGGCTGATGCATGACGAAAAAAATAGATTTTAAATAGATTCGGGTGGGTGGCCGTTGAACCAATTCAGAAAAAAAAAATACATAGTTAAATGTTTTTACCCACATACGAAAAACGAGCAGCACTCGTTGAAACAGGCAATTATTCATCAGGCACTGCTGAAGCTTTCACGCCAAATTTCTTCCCCCCTACAAAAACCTTCCCCCCATTTACTTCAGGGGCTGCGTCCAATAAAGTCACAAAGTTGCCGGGGGTCCTTAACCCGCACGCGACTGTCCTGTTTCGCGCCTGTACAAAAAAAAACAATAATCGATTTCTTCAGATTCCAGCAGCTGTCAAAGTCGAAGTATCCTTCCAGCGACGGGCAGTCAAAGCCGAAGTGCTATCGATCGCTGTCAATGACGTAAGAGGAAACCTGACCACGGAAGTAAATGGTGGGGGGGGAGGTTTTTGTAGGGGGAAGAAATTTGGCGTGACACGACACAACAGAAGAAGAAAAAAATAAAAAGCTGGCAACGCCGGCAGCAAACGTGGTACGCGACAAACTAAAAAAGGGAATACTAAAGACCAGGGAAAAAAATAACAATAATAGTCAACATTTTCATAATAATATTATAATAATGATAAATAATATTATCACGCATTAATATCTCTTAGCCTCTAATGCGTGGCCAAGAGATATTAATGCGTGGCACGCATTGAATGTCTCTGCTGCATTGGATCAGTCTCCTTTCTTTAACAGGAATGCCTTGCATCGTCTATATTAGATATATAACAACGGGTGGGTGGCGGGCGGTTGTGCTTTTGATAAAATGTTAGGGCGGGTGGATGACGACTTTTGTGATGCGGATGAAATAATTGCCTATCCACGCATCTCTAGTACTCACGGTACCGCGTCTCCGTATCCAACTCAAAGTCCTCCCGGTAAGAGTCTCTGTTGTCCCAGTTCTCCACAGGCCAATGGTAAAGCTTGACTGTCATCTTTCGGGAATGTAAACAATGAAACACCGGCTGTGTTTGTGTTGCTGCAGCCGGCCGCAATACACCGCTTCCCACCTACAGCTTTCTTCTTTGCTGTCTCCATTGTTCATTGAACAAATTGCAAAAGATTCACCAACACAGATGTCCAGAATACTGTGGAATTTTGCGATGAAAACAGACGACTTAATAGCTGGCCACCATGCTGTCCCAAAATGTCCTCTACAATCCGTGAAGTCACGCGCAGGCGTCGTCATACCGAAACGTTGTCAGCAGGATATTTCGGCGCAAAATTTAAAATTGCACTTTAGTAAGCTAACCCGGCCGTATTGGCATGTGTTGCAATGTTAAGATTTCATCATTGATATATAAACTATCAGACTGCGTGGTAGGTAGTAGTAGGTTTCAGTAGGCCTTTAAAGCTGCCCTGCCCTATAAAAAACTCACGTGATAAGTGTGCTGTTCTCAAGAAGCATTGCCTGATGTGAACCATGCCTCGCACAAAAGAGCTCACAGAAGATCTACAATCAAGAATTGTTAACTTGCATAAAGTTTGAAAGGGTTACAAAAGTATCTCTAAAAGCCTTGATGTCCATGGTAAGACAGACTGTCTACAAATGGAGAAAGTTCAGCACTGTTGCTACTCCCCCTAGGCGTGGTCCACCTGTAAAGATGACTGTGAGCGCACAGCTCAGTGAGGTGAAGAAGAATCCTAGAGTGTCAGCTAAAGCCTTACAGAAAACTCTGGCACATGCTGACGTTATTGTTGACTAATCTACAATATGTAAAACATTGAACAAGAATGGCGTTCATGGGAGAACACTACACTGCTGTCCAAAAAAACATTGCTGCACGTTTGAAGTTTGCAAAAGAGCACTTGGATGTTCCACAGCACTACTGGCAAAATATTCTGTGGACAGATGAAACCAAAATTGAGTTGTTTGGAAGGAACACACAATGCTTTGTCCATCCATCCATCCATCCATTTTCTACCGCTTATTCCCTTCGGGGTCGCAGGGGGCGCTGGAGCCTATCTTAGCTACAATCGGGCGGAAGGCGGGGTACACCCTGGACAAGTCCCCACCTCATCGCAGGGCCAACACAGATAGACAGACAACATTCACACACTAGGGCCAATTTAGTGTGGAGGAAAAAAGGCACAGCACACCAACATCAAAACCTCATCCCAACTGTGAAATATAGTGGAGGTGGCATCATGGTTTTGGGCTGCTTTGCTGCCTCAGGGCCTGGACGGATTGCTTTCATCGATGAAAAAATGAATTCTCAAGTATATCAAGACATTTTGCAGGAAAACTTAAGACCATATGTCCGCCAACTGAAGCTCAACAGAGGATGGGTAAGGAAACAGGACAGCAACCCCATGCATAGAAGTAAATCAACAGAGGAAAATAGGCCTTCTGGGGTGGCCCAGTCAGTGTCCTGACCTCAACCCGATTGAGATGCTGTGGCATGACCTCAAGAGAGCAATTCACACCAGACATACCAAGAATATTGCTGCACTCAAAACAGTTATGTGAAGAACGGTCCAGAATTCCTCCTGACCATTGTGCAAATCTCATCTGCAACTACAGGAAACGTTTGGTTGAGGTTATTGCTGCCGAAGGAGGGTCAACCAGTTATTAAATCCAAGGGTTCACATACTTTTTCCACCGTGCACTGTGATTGTTTACATGTTGTGTTCAATAAAAAGATAAAAACCTATATTTGTTGTGCAGTACTAGTTTAAGCAGACTGTTTGTCTATTGTGATTTTGATGAAGTGCAGAAGAGATTTTATCATTAATTTATGCAGAAATCCAAGTAATCCCAAATGGTTCACATACTTTTTCTTGCAACTGTATGCGTATATACACGTATACACGTGTGTGTGCATACACTTACATACATACAAATGTGTTTACACACGTGTTTGTGTACATACAAATATACATGTATACAAACACGGGTGTATATATACACATGTATACACACGTGTGTGTGTGTGTGTGTGTGTGTGTGTGTGTGTGTGTGTGTGTGTGTATATAGAGATGTGTGTGTGTGTATATACACATGTGTATACACACGCGTATATATATATACACGTGTGTGTATATACACATGTATACGCGTGTGTATATACAAATGTATATACACGCGTGTGTGTATACAAGTGTGTGTAGACGTGTGTGTGTGCATTTATACATGTGTATATATACATTGAATTCAATGTACTGTATTTTTCGGACTATAAGTCGCTCCGGAGTATACGTCGCACCGGCCGAAAATGCACAATAAAGAAGGAAAAAAACATATACGTCGCACTGGAGTATAAATCACATTTTTGGGGGAAATTTATTTGATAAAATCCAACACCAAGAATAGACATTTGAAAGACAATTTAAAATAAAGAATCGTGAACAACAGGCTGAATAAGTACCCATATGACGCATAAATAACCAACTGAGAACGTGCCTGGTATGTTAACGTAACATTATGGTAAGAGTCATTCAAATAACTATAATGTATAGAACATGCTATACGTTTACCAAACAATCTGTCACTCCCGATCGCTAAATCCGATGAAATCTTCCTCCCCGGTGTCGCCTATGGTATGTCCTTTCTTTCTGCTGCTCAATCGCCATTCTCTGCTGCATATTTCACTACGTCCAGCTTGTAATCTGCAGTATATTTCCTTTTCGGTGCCATTTTAGTTCAGCCCTTCTCAGTTTTTATAAGTTACCGCCAATGTTGATGTGATCCATTTTAATAGCTACGGCAGTAGCGTATAGCATATAGCAGATAGCATACCATGACCCACAATGCACTTCTGGCATGACCCTCCCCCGCCAAATTCTTATTGGTTGACGTGTGAGTGACGATTTGCTGACGTGTGTGTGACGATTGCTGACGTGTGTGTGATGATTGCTGCCATTTGCTTCGTCTCTTACGCGAATGAGATAAATAATATTATTTGATATTTTACGGTAATGTGTTAATTTCACACATAAGTCGCTCCGGAGTATATGTCGCACCCACGGCCAAACTATGAAAAAAACTGCGATTTATAATCCGAAAAATACGGTATATACACATTGAATACATGTATTCAAAGACCTCAACGGTGGAATGGGCGGATGATGGTTGCATAGAAGCTCCACAACGGTCACAAAGGCGGAAGAAGGCTGCAGCAAAGATGGAAGAAGGCTGCAGCAAAGATGGGCCCCAATTGTCTTGGTCTCCATGCCATTGAACCCTGGCCTCCTCTTTGCCAAGGACAGTGTGGTGGCTGTCTGTGCACCAGTCTCCCCACTTTAAAAGATTCCACGCACAGGCGTTCTCCTGAAGGCAGTCCCACCAACAGGAGGACAATCATTCTCGTTTCGAGTGATCGCCAACGTCATGTATACATGTATGTATACACAGACGTGTGTGTGTATATAGACATGTATGTATACACAGACGTGTGTGTGTATATAGACATGTATGTATACACAGACGTGTGTGTGTATATAGACATGTATGTATACAGACGTGTGTGTATATATACATGTATGTATACAGACGTGTGTGTGTGTGTATACAGTCGTAGGCAAAAGTTTACATATACTTGTGAATACACTTAAAAATAATTTCTACAACTCTTATTTTTTTGTGATAGAGTGATTGGAGCACATACTTGTTGGTCACAAAAAACATTCATGAAGTTTGGTTCTTTTATGAATTTATTACAGGTCCACTGAAAATGTAACCAAATCTGCTGGGTCTAAAGTATACATACAGCAATATTAACATTTGGTTACATGTCCCTTGGCAAGTTTCACTGCAATAAGGAGCTTTTGGTAGCCATCCACAAGATTCTGGTCGAATTTTTGACCACTCCTCTTGACAAAATTGGTGCAGTTCAGCTAAATTTGTTGGTTTTCTGACATGGACTTGTTTCTTCAGCATTTTCCACACATTTAAATCAGGTCTTTGAGAAGGCCTTTCTAAAACCTTAATTCTAGCCTGATTTAGCCACTCCTTTACCACTTTTGACATGTGTTTGGGGTCATTGTCCTGTTGGAACACCCAACTGTACCTAAGACCCAACCTCCGGGCTGATGATTTTAGGTTGTCTTGAAGAATTTGGAGGTAATCCTCCTTTTTCATTGTCCCATTTACTCTCTGTAAAGCACCAGTCCCATTGTCAGCAAAACAGGCCCAGAGCATAATACTACCACCACCATGCTTGACAGTAGGAATGGTGTTCCTGGGATTAAAGGCCTCACCTTTTCTCCTCCAAATAAATTGCTGGGTATTGTGGCCAAACAGCTAAATTTTTGTTTCATCTGACACCACATGGACAAATATAAGACCATCTAAAGGAAAGTTCTGTGGTCAGATGAAACAAAAATTCAGCTGTTTGGCCACAATATATAATGTATATACACGTGTGTGTATATGTGCATAAAATCGATCATTTCCCTTTAACGGGTAGACAGCAGCAGCAACAGAACAAGCAGCAGTCGCTTGACACTGTTTCATTCAGTCTGTTACACAGAAGCGTCATGGAGGAAAAACTCAAACATTATTGTATTTTCATAATTGTGAGAAGCCCAGATCGAAATTCAAATTTGATGAATTGTCCAGCCCTAGTTGTACATTAACCAAAATTAAGACGCAAGCTTTAATTAATAGTGAATTTGATTTTACCCATAATCGCCAAGCCCTACACAAACATACCTCATGAGTGGCTTACCACTACGGAGATAAATCCCACCATAGAACTTTCGCCAGTGTGCACTGCTGCACTGTTTTGGCAGGTGCGTTCTTCCGCAAGCATTTGCACATGTAAAGGTCAAGTCATCGTATGAGTAAATATTGTATAATCAAAATGTTGAATTTGAGCTGCATTGCAGACTGAAGGGCAGACACTTGCGATATGTTATTGTTCACAAGGCCTGTGTCATAACTGATGTCACACTTTTGCTTTTAGACTAAATAACCTCATCATTTCCTGCCAGTAAACCCACATTCAGTCCAACTATGCAGTACTGGCAGGGTATAGCAAGTACAACACAAATCATCTGGCGTATTAAACTGCATCTTGTGACTGACATTAACATTTTTGGGGGTACTATGTACATGTCTCAGATATCAGTGGCTCGTGTCATTGATGTATTGACTGAACAAGATCATGGAGTTATGATGTTTTGGTGCTACAGGAATTTGGAATATGATTATATCTTTGTGGTTTTCTGTGAAAAAAGGTTAATGACAACTTTTTCTCGGGGTTATACAAAAACAAAAAAAGGACGTTATGTTTGTTGTTTAATCATTCCCTTTTATGTGTTTGCAGCAGCAGCATACTACTCGGCTCAACCACAGTACTCCACATCTGTCCAGCCTGCACCGGTCATGATCAACCCTGCCCAGCAACAGCAACAAGCCCCCCCTCCGCAGCAACCGCCAGCACAACCCCAAGGCCCACCAAAGAGGGAACGTAAACCGGTAGTGTGTCACAACAAAAGGGCGCTGCACCTCTTGTCTGAGGTCACTAACTGAATGAATAGAGAAACAAAGTGTATTGTCTTTCCATAATGTAACCTTCCCTTTTACTTAAACAAAAGTTATGTTACTATTGTAGCTTATATAGCTCGATTTACTTACTGTTCGGTAAGTTGATAGAAACATAACTAATACTTGCACCTTTCAGATCACAATAAAGGATCCCACCCGGGGAGGACAGGATATCACGGAAGAGATCATGTCAGGTGGGAGGTCCACCTCAACACCAGCTCCCTCACAGGTAATAACCAAACCATAGCTTTTTAGCCATGTAGATTAGTGATAACTTTTTTTCCCCAGATAAATATGGCTGAATCGAAACAATCGATATAAGCACATGGACTTTCTCTGGATCTTGACTAACAAAATTATCTTTGTTGTCTTTTGAGTACCTCAAAGCTAACCAAATGTGTGATTGTAGACCAACACAGATGGACCAGCACAGACTAATGGTGAAGTCCTTCCGCCTGTTACAACAGTTACACGACGAGGTAGGTGCATTTTCTTAGTTCTAGACTACAAGTAATACAAGATGGGTGTTTTCATTCATTTCCTTTGTTATTTTTACTTTTTTTCTAGACGATAACACAGAGCATATGCCCTGTGTTGAAACTACTCCTCCTGCCGCTGCAACCCCTGAGCCTGTGTTTAAGGCCAAACAGGATGTGGATAGCCAGAATGTCCCCGTCATGCAATCAGACACACTATCTGCAGCCCCAAACCTAACTTCTGAGGCGCCAACCCAACTGGTGGAAGAGCAAGAAAACTCTCAAACTTTCCTCCCTCCAGCTGACACATCCACCTCTGCTGTGGATGTTGATCAAGTCAACACTAACGCTGGTGACACAGTAGATGCCCCCGTCTGTCCCTCACCTTCAACCACACAAGAGGAGGAACCGCAGGCAAATCCTGCGCCTTATGAAAAGCCACCAGAGAAGCAAAAAGTCCAGGAAGTAAAGGGAGTGGAAGAAAAGGAAGAACAGACAGAGTGTGCTATGTTAGAGCCTGCTGCTCAAGTCCCAGCAGAAGCAATAGCAGACGCATTAGTAGCTCCTGTTGATACTGTAGCAGAGGAAATGCCTACCAAGATCACAACTGAAGCATCTCAGCCTCCAGTCTTGGCGCAGGAGCCTGCTGCTCTACTGACCCAGATTGCTGCTTCTATATCTGAACTAGAACCTAAACCCGAATCCACACCAGCGGAACCAGCAGAGCCTCCACTCTCTAATGGCCTACCACAGGATGTTGAGGAACTTTGTGACGATATGGCGTTCTCAGACACTAAACCCTGCGACAAACCAGACGTTTTTAAATCTCAGGAATCCACACCTGTGGCTAAAACCCCACTGCCAGTAGAGGAGAAGGAGGAAGATGTGGTGATGGTGGTGGTGGAGAATAAAAATAAGGATGAGGGGAAGGCTGCAAAAAGTGAGGATGTACCTCCTGCCTCTGTAAGCGGTCCTACAGAGGAATGTACTATGCAAGGTAGGTTTGACTAAGAGCTATAAATATACAGTATCTTGTATGATTCCCTCAAGCCTTTTGCCATGATGACAACACTGTGTTCCCTTCTTGAAGCTGCTACATTTGTGCCAAAGAAAAGGAGGAACATGAAGGAAATCAACAAAAAGGAAGCCATTGGAGACCTTCTGGATGCCTTTACAGAGGTTTGTGTCAGCGGGAAAGAGAACAAAAGAATGTGACCTACACAGCAACAAGCACCCTGTTGTTGCAGTCTCAGCTGTTTCAGGCTTTTTGAGTAATACACTGTCAGGCCAGAAAGGGCCAAACAAAAATATTTTGTTTGTATTCTCTTTTGCTTTGATTACGGCACACATTTCCTCAAGCAATTCTGTACAGTTGCAAAATAATATACCGTATTTTCCGCACTATAAGGCGCACCTAAAAACCGCCAATTTTCTCAAAAGCTGACAGTGCGCCTTATAATCCGGTGCGCCTTACATATGGACCAGTATTGAGCCACAACAGGTCTCGCAACTACGAGACACTAAGCGCTTCTTCTTCTACAGGGGAAAATGAAGTCAGCGGCTGCTTACTGTAGAAGAAGAAGCGCTTCTTCTACGGGGGATAATGAAGTTGGAGGCTGCTTACCGTAGAAGAAGAAGCGCACGGTGCATGCTGGGATATATGACTGCGCGAAGCGTGCCGTTTCATTTCCATTTGTGTGTTTATGTAAAGACCCCAAAATGGCTCCTATTTAGAGACACGCTTACGACGCAGAGTTTAAACTCAAGGCGATCAGTCACGCAGTAGAACACGGGAATAGAGCAGCAGCGGCCACGTTGGATGCCGTATTCGCCCAACTGTTTAATTCGGACACTGAAGAAGAAGAAATTGAGGGATTCGTGGATGAGGAATAACTTCATAAAGTGAGCTTTACATGTTTATTTTGTGTGTTGTGTTGTGTGACATTAACGTTTGAGCAACGTTTAGTTATTGATATATTGTTATTGCTCTGCACTATTTCGAGTGTTACTATATTGTGATATGTACGTTAGATTTACCATAACAGTATCAGACTGTTTTTTACGTGTTTATTGAATGGAGGAAAAGTTCCCCTCCACTATGTGATATAAATGTTGCACTACATGTTATACCTTGCTGTTGTTAAAAGATAAACGAAATACCACGTCACTGACTTTACCTCGGGGAAAATAATAAAACAGCTATTTATTCATTTTGGTTAGTGAACGGTGTTGTCAGAACGCTGGTTTGTAATCTATTAATAAAGTTTGACTGACCTATCTGACTGTTTTGTTGACATTCCCTTTAGCTCAGCTCCATCTAATAGATGCATAACGTAACCCCAGCCTCTACTGTAGCGTCTATTCTATGCGCCTTATAATGCGGTGCGTCTTATATATGAACAACGTTTTAAAATAGGCCATTCATTGAAGGTGCGCCTTATAATCCTGTGCGCCTTATAGTGCGGAAAATACGGTAGTCTAAATCATGTATAGATGACAGGAGTTTCAGACTACTGTGCAAAGTTTCCCCGCTTTCAATCCAGGTTGCATCCAACCAGGGTTTCCGCAGGGCATTATAAACATTAAAAGTTATTAAATGGATTTTTCTAAAATGAAGGCCTTAAATGGCATTATAAAACATTAAATACAATGTCCAGAGGCATTAAACATTGTAATACAATCGTAGGACTTAGCCAATAACGTCAATCCATTGTGCGATGAATGAAAATGAACTCAATAACTTTGTGGTCATCAAGAAAATTAATACGTCTGTATGTGTGCTAGGGCTGGGCGATATGGCCTTTTATTAATATCTCGATATTTTTAGGCCATGTCACGATGCACAATATATATCTCGATATTTTGCCTTAGCCTTGAATGAACACTTGATGCATATAATCACACCAGTATGATGATTCTGTGTCTACATTAAAACATTCTTGTTAATACTGCATTAATATATGCTCATTTTAAACTTTCTTGCAGAGAGGGAAACCACAATTAAGTCAATTTACCAAAACTGTATTTATTAAACAGTTATTAAGCAGTGGCACAAACATTCATGTCATTTCCAAAACAGAAAGTGCAAGATTGTCAGAGACATTTTAAAACTAGCTATTAGTGCACTTTTGTGCATGATGTCACTAAGATGACATATAATAACAACACTAAATTAAAGTGCACTTTTTGTACGGAACGCCACTACAATAGTTTAAAACAAATAAAGTGCACTTTTGTGCATGATGTCACACAATATAATTCAGTAACTGTCAAATAAAAATGAGCTGCATAATAGGAAATCAAATAGTGTGTGTGCTTCGCTATGTGGTAGGTTACTGCGGACGTTATCTCCTTATGTTGTTGACTACTTTCATACGGTGTTGATGTAGAAATAGTTGCTTGAGCATTTTGTGGGTGTGGCACCGAACGGAGATGTTGACATGCGGAGTTTCAAGCACTCTTCATTCTCTAGCGAGTGACTTTTCAAATGATGCTACACATTAGCAGTAATGCTACTTTTTGTAGCAACGCTTTTGCCGCTTACTTGTTCAACATCTTCCCGCTTGAAGCCAAACCACCGCCAGACGATGGACCCCGTGCTGTTTTTCTTGGATTTAATTCTTCCTTCATTTGTTACCAGATTCGCACCTACTCTCTCGTATTACCACTCGCAATGCACCACTAGCGCCACAGCTAACTTTACCAATGCCGCTACCTCTCTGCTCCGCGAGAGCGTATGATGTTGCACGCGCGACAGTATGTGACGTATGTAAGAAGGTGCGCTTGTTTTATCTCTCTGTGAGAAGGAGAGACAAGAAAGACTGACAAATGCCTGTAGTGTAATGCCCGCAGCTAAAAGCAACTGCGTGAGAACGTATACTCGAATATCATGATATAGTCAATTTCTATATCGCACAGACAAACCCGCGATATTTCGATATATCGCCCAGCCCTAATGTGTGCTTGTTTTCTTCAGCTCTGGCCGGTAAAGTCCGAAAGCGAGAAAAGCGCTGCGTCCACAGCGGACACACCGATGGATGGCACAAACGGTTTTGGCATTCTTTGGTTACAAAGCGTGCAGTCCTTAAAGGGGAACTGAACTTTTTTGATCACAATCATTATGAGAGACGAGAAGACAAACGTTTTTTTTTCACTTTATAACATATAAAAATCAGCTCGTTTTTGGTGGCTAGCAATGCAGCTAATGGGAGCGATCAATTCTACTACTAAATCACTTTAAAAATTTGAAAACTGTCAATAATACTTAATTCCACAACCTGTATAATAACCAAACTGTAACGACAATGTTAATGTAAGAGCGAGGAACTAAGGAACTCTATTGGGGCGGCGTGGCTCGGTTGGTGGAGCGGCCATGCCAGCAACTTGAGGGTTCCAGGTTCGATCCCTGCTTCCTAGTCACTGCCCTTGTGTCCTTGGGCAAGATACTTAACCCACCAAAAGCGCTACAATAGATATAGCTTCACATCGTAGTAACACATAGGTGTGTTTGGTATCAGCCGCAGAAGCTAACTACAGTAAGAGATAAACTCGCTTCTACGTCAACACGAAACGTGTTTGATCTTCCAAGTGTTTATCATCTTCAAAATCCTCCAAAAAACCTTATGTGACCTAGGATGGACAACCAAGGCAATTCTCACAACAGACCCCACCTCTTATTCTGTGACATTCCCACAGTAAATTAGAGTTCCTTTAGCTGCCTGAAACTGTATACGTACAAACCCCGTTTCCATATGAGTTGGGACATTGTGTTAGATGTAAATATAAACGGAATACAATGATTTGCAAATCATTTTCAACCCATATTCAATTGAATATGCTACAAAGACAACATATTTGATGTTCAAACTGATAAACATTTTTTTTTTTGCAAATAATCATTAACTTTAGAATTTGATGCCAGCAACACGTGACAAAGAAGTTGGGAAAGGTGGCAATAAATACTGATAAAGTTGAGGAATGCTCATCAAACACTTATTTGGAACATCCCACAGGTGAACAGGTAAATTGGGAACAGGTGGGTGCCATGATTGGGTATAAAAGTAGATTCCATGAAATGCTCAGTCATTCACAAACAAGGATGGGGCGAGGGTCACCACTTTGTCAACAAATGCGTGAGCAAATTGTTGAACAGTTTAAGAAAAACCTTTCTCAACCAGTTATTGCAAGGAATTTATGGATTTCACCATCTACGGTCTGTAATATCATCAAAGGGTTCAGAGAATCTGGAGAAATCACTGCACGTAAGCAGCTAAGCCCGTGACTTTCGATTTCTCAGGCTGTACTGCATCAACAATAACATCAGTGTGTAAAGGATATCACCACATGGGCTCAGGAACACTTCAGAAACCCACTGTCAGTAACTACAGTTGGTCGCTACATCTGTAAGTGCAAGTTAAAACTCTCCTATGCAAGGCTACAACCGTTTATTAACAACACCCAGAAACGCCGTCGGCATTGCTGGGCCTGAGCTCATCTAAGATGGACTGATACAAAGTGGAAAAGTGTTCTGTGGTCTGACGAGTCCACATTTCAAATTGTTTTTGGAAACTGTGGAGGTCGTGTCCTCCGGACCAAAGAGGAAAAGAACCATCCGGATTGTTGTAGGCGCAAAGTTGAAAAGCCAGCATCTGTGATGGTATGGGGGTGTATTAGTTCCCAAGACATGGGTAACTTACACGTCTGTGAAGGCGCCATTAATGCTGAAAGGTACATACCGGTTTTGAAGCAACATATGTTGCCATCCAAGCAACATTACCATTGACGCCCCTGCTTATTTCAGCAAGACAATTCCAAGCCACGTGTTACATCAACGTGGCTTCATAGTAAAAGAGTGCGGGTACTAGACTGGCCTGCCTGTAGTCCAGACCTGTCTCCCATTGAAAATGTGTGGCGCATTATGAAGCCTAAAATACCACAACGGAGACCCCCGGACTGTTGAACAACTTAAGCTGTACATCAAGCAAGAATGGGAAAGAATTCCACCTGAGAAGCTTAAAAAATGTGTCTCCTCAGTTCCCAAACGTTTACTGAGTGTTGTTAAAAGGAAAGGCCATGTAACACAGTGGTGTACATGCCCTTTCCCAACTACTTTGGCACGTGTTGCAGCCATGAAATTCTAAGTTAATTATTATTTGAAAAAAAAAAAGGTTTATGAGTTTGAACATCAAATATCTTGTCTTTGTATATGGGTTGAAAAGGATTTGCAAATCATTGTATTCCGTTTATATTTACTTCTAACACAATTTCCTAACTCATATGGTAACGGGGTTTGTAGCTTGTGACTGTACTCATTTTAAACATTTGAGAGGGTGTAAAATCCAATCTCTTCAAAATGTTTAATTGACTAGCCTATTTCCAATGCATCCAAAGGGCTTAATGGCATTTTCCAAATATCATTCCATATGGCTTGGTTGGTAGAGCGGCCGTGCCAGAAACTTGAGGGTTCCTGGTTTGATCCCCAGCTTTCGCCATCCTAGTCATGTCCATTGTGTCCTTGGGCAAGACACTTCACTCTTGCTCCTGATGGGTCGTGGTTAGGGCCTTGTATAGCAGCTCCCGCAATCGGTGTGTGAATGTAGAAATAGTATCAAAGCGCTCTAAATACCTCCAAACTTTGTTCAATGGCCATTGATGCAGTGAAATCACATGCTATTAAATAGCTAATCAAAAGTCGGCCTTTAAAGGCAGTCAGCAGTCAACAGTGCAAAATTCTTTTGCCGTGACCAACAAAGCAACTTCTGTCACTACCACAACTGTCAGCTGCTGCTACAACTACAGAAAAATGAATACAAATATTTTTTCTGATGAAACAGTCTTGTAAGCCAATTTTAATTCAACAGATAGTAATAGTTAATGTCAATATTTTAACTACTAAAGATAATCATTGTCAAATGCTTACTATTGTGTATATACACAAAATTGCAAGCTATTGACTATATATAATTACCATATGCAGTAGGACATGGGCATTACATTTAAGTGGCATTAAAAGTGACATTAAAAAGCATTAAATTAGATTTGCTGATACCTTTAGAAACCCTGTGGACAGTTCTTCACCTGATTTAAGTAGGTTTAGCTATTTCCTTACATGCTAATATTTTAAAGGGGCTGATAACCACCTTTACGCATATGCCTACGGGTTGCCAACTTTCCAATGTATTTTAAGCATTATATCCCACCCACTTATGGTTTTTAGGACATAGTGACGTACACTATGCACGTACATTAAATGTGCACACACATTAGCTTTGTGTGTTGTTAGCTAATCATAGTGATTTGGATAGCTAACCTTGCCTATTATTGTTTGTATATTCTATCATTACAACAAAATGACTGCAAATTGTCCGTTGCTTCTCTTCGACTGTTTGTGTATGTGGGCACGCGCTCCATGCATGCATGTGTTGACAAGACCGGATGAGTGACAACCCTGAATACCAAAAATTATTCGGGTCGACATGTTTTTTTTTTTAAGTTCAATATAATCAGTAGTTGTGTAAAAAATATAGACATTTAAAACATATATAAATGATTTCTTAAACCACAAATGTTAAATTACCGTATTTTTCGGACTATAAGTCGCTCCGGAGTACACGTCGCACCGGCCGAAAATGCACAATAAAGAAGAAAAAAAACACCGCCACCGTTCTCTGCTGGATATTTCACTACGTCCAGCTTGTAATCTGCAGTATATGATTTCCTTTTCAGTGCCATTTTAGTTCAGCCCTTATCAGTTTTTATAAGTTATTGCCAATGTTGATGTGATCCACTATAATAGCTACGGCAGTAGCGTATAGCATATAGCAGTTAGCATACCATGACCCACAATGCACTTCTGCCATGACCCTCCCCCGCCAAATTGTTATTGGTTGACGTGTGAGTGACGATTGCTGATGTGTGTGTGACGATTGCTGCCATTTACTTCGTCTCTTACGCGAATGAGATAAATAATATTATTTGATATTTTATGGTAATGTGTTAATAATTTCACACATAGGTCACTCCGGAGTATATGTCGCACCCACGGCCAAACTATGAAAAAAACTGCGATTTACCGAAAAATATGGTAGGTTATTTTGGTTAGAAAAATGTAACTGAGCAAGTGGCAAAAGTTGAAACCCCATCTGAAACATAACCCATGCAATAATTACCCAAAAGGGAGCAATTACCCCATTTGCGCAGTTAAATGTTTTTGGCTAGGAAGAGCATTTTTGAGGTAATTTTACTTCAAAACACCAGACCCTCTGGAGGAGAAACTGCTGAGGCCTTGCCCACATGGGAAAGTTTTAGGTGTAAGTTGTAAAGTATTGTATTATAAAGTACGTAGCTTTTCGTTCAGACAGGACTGTCGTTGTGGGTGGCTGGAAACAATAGTTTTTGAGAAAGGTCTCGAGAGTGGGAAAGTCTGATAATCACCGCCTTGTCATTATCATGTGGACAAGCAAACCACTACTTTTGATAATGATGATCTCACCTTGCTGTCATGTGAACTTAAAAAAGAGATAAGACCACACACAACAGCTGCTAACTGCAGCAATGGTGAACAACAAAGATGTGTTGGTGCTGTAGTTACTATTAGCACTATGACAACAGACCCTCATCAACCTCTATCAACAAGAGAACTGTAAATGTATCTATTGTTTAGAAGGCAAACTTGTTGGTGTGAGGAAATTTGATGAAGATGGAGAATGACGATAGTTTGACTGGATGAAGAATTTTTTATCTTATCCCCTCTCATATCCAATTATCTTAGTTGTTTGCAATCTTCTCCAGATATCCTCACAGCTGAAAAAATTAGGACCACAATCTAATGTAGAGAATGGCCTGCATTTGTTTAGGAGATATTTTATTTTAAACATCTGCCTTGAAGGAGTGTCTATGGGGGGTCTTTGGCTGGCTGCTTACAGCACCAGTTGTGGTGAGACGTATCATATAATTTTCACCCTGTGACGTGTTTCCATCTCGACGTGACTTGCTGTTGATCTCACACCAATTGCAAAAATTAAAACTAAACACAAATGTTTCAATGTTGACCAAGCCTAAGGTCTTGTTTTGTTCACTCCAGGATCAAGATGCCAAGCCTGTCTCTGAGCCCTCGTCCACTCAGGCTGACCCTGTCCCTGTTGCTCCAGCTGAACCTCCCGCAGAGGTGGTTGATGAGACCTGGGAGGAGAAAGAAGACAAGCAGAACGCAGAACCTGACAAGCCTGAACCCAAATCCGATTACAATGGGGATAAAGACGAGCACAAAAAAGGTGTGTCACTAAAATCCAGGCTAATTTTTTAACCCTTATTTGTTGAGGTGTTTCGTTTAACAGTACTGGCATGGACTTGGTGGGAGTCATGTCAAGCTAGCTGTGTACAAACAACACATGAAATGTGGGCTAATACTTTACAGATACTGTAATATGATTGTCCATGTTTTTCGGTCAGTACAGATTGGTGTCCTATCACATTGTGTTGTGCGCTACAAACTCAAACTCGATTTGGGTGCTGATGTAGAAGCTAGCTTATATCTTGTCGTAGCTAGCTTTTACGTCTAATACTTAAAGGGGAACTGCACTTTTTTTGTTGACATTTTCCTTCGTTCACAATCATTATGAAAGAGATGAGATGGATGTTACTTTTTTCGTTTTACATTTAAATATTAAATAAATGCGATCAAAAGCCATGGGAGCCGTGCAATTCCGCCTACAAAGCCCTTAAAAAACATCCCAAACACCTACTTTGAGGTTTTATTTACATTATGTAGGTATTAGGGCTGCAACTAATGATTAATTTGATAATCGATTAATCTGTCGATTATTACTTCAATTACTCGATTAATAATCGGATAAAAGAGACAAACTACATTTCTATCCTTTCCAGTATTTTATTGAAAGAAAACAGCATACCGGTACCATGTTCTGGACATTGGGGATGCAGCATACACCAATAATAACACAGAAATGTAACTCATCAGATCAGAACTGAATCAGATATTGTACACGTTTCTGTTGTGAATAATAAATTATTCATTTTAGGCTGCCTCTGAATAATAGCATGAAATATTCCAGCACCTTCATAACGTTTAGTTATACTAAAGCGTCACTAAAATCTAAATAGATTTAATATAGCTTTATCGACCCGGCTACATTGATCCATTATGAAACCAACCTGAGATATTTCTGTCCGTTACGTTTATTTCGAAATTGGTAACCGTGCGTTTTCTCTCTCAAAACGGAGTCAAATGTGCTGGAGACACATTATCAGCCCTGCGTTGCAACAAAGGCATAACGTTAACGTTACTCACAAAAAAGCTGAACTCATGAATGCTTGTTGCCACTATGGACTTAAAAAGTTACGTACTGTGAGTTCTTCCCTTCATACATGGCTCCAACATGTTTCCTTTTCAGGTGCTCCTGAAGCAATGTTGTACTCCGTGTCATTTTGCAGGAAACTGTCTTCTTTGAAGTCTTTAAAGTGAAGTGTTCCCACACTTTTGACGACTTAGGTCGTACACTTTTCTCCATTGAAGCAATAACCTCAAGATGTTTTTCTGCTGAACTATCCGTACTGTTTTCCTGCGCCATTTTTCGAATGTTTCCAGCAAAGGAGACGGCGTCGTCACGTGAGCTGCACATGACACATCATTGGCTAGCTTACGCCACCTCATGAGACGTAGCCTCAGCGCTGCCCTGGCGCTGTTTTGTACTGTTTTTGTACTTATTTTGATTATTGTTTCTCAGCTGTTTGTAAATGTTGCAGTTTATAAAACAAAACAAAAACAACAACAAAAAAATAACAAAACAAAAAAAAGCCTCCGCGCATAGCATAGTTCCAACGAATCGATGACTAAATTAATCGCCAACTATTTTGATAATCGATTTAATCGATTAGTTGTTGCAGCCCTAGTAAGTAAATGTTTTGTAGTGACAGGCACATTTATAATAACATTTAATATTCACATATCTTGATAATTTTAAGCATACGCGGCACGGCACATTAATTTAAAAAACGCATCACCACCTTTTTTGTTTCTTCATCACTGATTATTACTCACTGCAGACTTAATGAGAGCCAAAAAACATACTAAAACATAATTTACCAATGTCTGCTGTAATTAGGATGCCGACTGCTGAGATATTCATATATTCCCATTTAGGTGAAGAATGTCTCATAATCCTCACGAAGAAACAGGGTGGGTGGGTGATCCTGGAGTGAACAAAACAAGAATTTAGGCCCAGTCAACATGATTATAAAGCCAAATGTCCCGTTGTGGGAATATTTCAACTTCAAATCAGATGGGCGATACAAGCCCATCAACACAAACATGCCGAGATCACGTGACAGCAATTAACAAAAGGACAATGTTAAACTTCAAATTTTTAAAACTGGGGAAAAACTGCAATTGACGATGTTCAATATCTATTAAAGTTACATTAATTCTTACAGAAATGAATAAGTACATTATTGCATATTGTTTTAATGTGTGACACCTGGAGATTAAAATATGTTGATTGACATTCTAAAAGTAGCATGTCTTCTTTCACTTGTTATTTTCGAAGTTGTGTGCTTATTTATGTATGAAAAAATCACGAATACAATTGCAATTTAAATTGTGCTGACCTATACATGGCTCCTTTTATTTCCAGTTCAAAAACCTGAGCGAACTTGGCTAACATTAGCAACTCTCGTGGTGCATGCCCCATCCTACGTGGGCCTAGGATAGACAAACAAGGCAATTCTCAAAACAGACCACAATTCTTCTCCTCTGACATTCCCACAGTAATTGAATAATAATTCCTTCAGCCGCCTGACACTTTATATATAACTTGCTATCTACTGTACCCATTTTAAACACTTGAGGGTGTAAAATACAATCTAATCAATGTGTTGAATTGACATGGCCTATTTTTAATGCATATAAAGTGCTCATTGGCATTTTTCCCAATATCATTCCATGATATATCTTTTTCTAAAATGTTTAAATCAGTTATCCATTTCTGAACACATGCATCATTTGCATTCCTAGTATGATGTTCATTTATTATTCCATAAAACGCCTATTTAAAAAAAAACTGTATCCTGATTTAAAAAAAACAAAAACGTAACCTCCTTATTGTGGCTATTATAAAGCATATTTTCAGAGGATATGCATTTTTACAGCATGTTTTTGAAGAGATACTTTTTTTTTTTTTTTAAATGACTTCTGGATATATTATATTGCTCAACTAATTCAGAACGGGATGTTTATTTAGAGGGCCTAATTGCAGTTCCCCTTTTAATAATTTTTAAGTGTGATGATTGACGGACAGAACTTTTTAATTGGCTATTGTTTACAGCCGGTGCACAAAGTCAGAACACCAAACGCTTGGAATGCTGCATCCTGTGAACTAGGGCTGCAACAACTAATCGATTAAAATCGATTATAAAAATAGTTGCCGATTAATTTAGTCATCGATTCATTGGATCTATGCTATCTTTGCGCATGCGCAGAGGCAATTTTTTATTTTCATTTTTTTAATTAATTAATTTATTTATTGTATTTTTTATTTTAGAAACCTTTATTTATAAACTGCAACATGTACAAACAGCTGAGAAACAATAATCAAAATAAGTATGGTGCCAGTATGCTGTTTTTTTTCAATAAAATACTGGAAAGGATAGAAATGTAGTTTGTCTCTTTAATCCGATTATTAATCGAAGTAATAATCGACAGATTACCGGTAATCGATTATCAAATTAATCGTTAGTTGCAGCCCTACTGTGAACGTGCTCATGCTGTGACAAAAGCGGGAAAATGACTGCATGTCAGGAAAATTGGAAACAGTCGATTGTAAACCTAGACTGCATGTGCAAAAAGACCCCCACACTTTGCTCAATGGGCATCACTGCAGTGAAATCACACATGCTATTAGCGAGTCACAAGTCTGCTATTAAAGGCAAACAGCATTTAACGGTGCCAATGTTCTTTGGCATGACTAGCAAAGCCACTTCGGCTGTTGCCATCACAACTGTCAGCTGTTGCTACCACTACAAAAAATACATAAATACTAATAAATTCTCAGATGATACAGATTTGCAAACCAATCTCATTCACCAGATAGTAACAGTTAATGTAAACTTTTCAACATGTCAAGATTATAATTGTCAGATGCTTATAATTGTGTGTATACAGACAATTGTAAGCCTTTGACTATATATAATTAACGATATGCGGCAGGGCATGGGCATTACAATTTTTTAAGTGGCATTAAAAATGACATTAAAAAGCATTACATTTGATTTGCTGAAACCCTGTATTTGGAATCTGTGTAAGCCCCGAAAATTTTAAATCAAACCGTGGAAGCATTGCGGACATATTTATGAAACAATTTTGCCTTCCTCCATACTTCCTCTAAACAAGACGTTTGAAATTTGCTCTGTCCTGTGACATTTTTCACACCGGTGACGTCAGCGGGTTAACCATACCATATATGGTATAAATTTACCCAAACTGTTTTG
Organism: Entelurus aequoreus; assembly: GCF_033978785.1. NCBI lineage: Eukaryota > Metazoa > Chordata > Actinopteri > Syngnathiformes > Syngnathidae > Entelurus > Entelurus aequoreus. The sequence goes on from NC_084746.1 coordinate 30,230,030, forward strand.
CACGAGTCCGCCATTATAGACAGTGCTGCAGTCAGTAAGCTCCTCCATTTTGTTATCCTCTTGTTGTGGGGCATGACAGCAAGATTGTTGTATAAATATCTCCGCCATGCCTCCATGGTTAGATTTCAAATTTTCGGGACTTTTGCAGATCCCCAATAGACAAAAATAGGTACCAGTAGGTAAGAAAAGTTAGTTTTGCATTTAAGGTTCCTTCAAGGGTGTCTATGAAATAATTGATCCATTGGACAAATAAATGACTGTTTGGTTGGTCATGAATATAAACACACTTAATCTATCTGGATTTTAAGCAAAAGCACAACTCAAAAAATTATGAAATATTGTTTCACAACACCAAACATTTCTGATACAACTCAACATTACACCTTCTCAATATTCAGCACACCCTTCCAAAAAAGACATCTGCCCTAGTCAAGGTCTTACTCAGGATTCAAGGCTTACACTGTTGTTTCTGCTTTGACCAAATCTCTGTACTGTGTTGAACTCATGTGATGAGGGTATACAAAACACATTGCACTTCAATTTCCCCCGTCACATCCACTCGACATCCATTGCACCGGTCGAATGGGGGGGTCCTCACATCTGCAGTCCCCTCCAAGGTTTCTCATTGTGCCCATTTGGTTGAGTTTTTTTCTTGCTCTGATGTGGGATCTGAGTCGAGGATGTTGTTGTGGCTTGTGCAGCCCTTTGAGACATTCGTGATTAAGGGCTATATAAGTAAACTTTGATTGATGGATTGATTGACATTAAATCTGTCTTCACTCATCTTTCAGAACTAAGCCCAGACGACAAAAAGTGCTACGACCGGGACTTCCTACTGCGCTTCCAGTTTATCAATGCCAGCCTGCACAAGCCAGAGGGGCTGCCTATCATTAATGATGTGGTTCTAGACAAGGTAGGTACATTTCAGGACTTTTTTTTTCTGTACTACAGCCTCTAACCACAGGTCGAACAAAATCAACCAGACTAATTTAACTTAATTTAAAAATGCAACAAGATTAAAATTGGCCCAGTGGTACGGAACATAATGGTGTTAATTTAGATTGTGTGCTATACAGCAGTGGTCCCCAACCACCGGGCCACGGCCCGGTACCGATCCGTGGATCGATTAGTACCGGGCCGCACAAGAACAAAAAAGAAAAAAAAAGTATTTTTTATTTTTTTTATTTAAAAAAAAAAATTAAATCAACATAAAAAACACAAGATACACTTACAATTAGTGCAGCAACCCAAAAAAACCTCCCTCCCCCATTTACACTCATTCACACAAAAGGGTTGTTTTTTCCGTTATTAATATTTCTGGTTCCTACATTATATATCAATATAGATCAATACAGTCTGCAGGGATACAGTCCGTAAGCACACATGATTGTATTTTTCTATGACTTTCCCGGTCCGTGGGACAAATTTTCAAGCGTTGACCGGTTCGCAGTTACAAAAAGGTTGGGGACCACTGCTATACAGTATGTACGGCCTACATGATGTGTGGCAAAGAGTTATTTGGGCTTTGACTTCTATTACAATACCCATGTCTGTGTATGTTTGTTTTCTTCGTCTCTCACTTTCAAACAGGGTGCATGAGGTTTTACTCTGCGCATCGCTCTAAGCACCTGATTGTGGTTGTTCAATAGCGGGATTAATGAAAGCAATAAACTATGGAGGTTAATTTGTGTCCTTATTAGAAAAGCTTTTGTACGGCACTGAATAAATATAACTGAATTTTTTGCGTTAGAATTTTGTGCGCTGCATCTTTTTACATCAAATTATGCTGCCATAAATGAGATGACACTCAAAAATGAGATCATGCTAAAAAAAAAAAGTTAGCTAAATACGTGTGCATAAAGTGTTTTAAAAATTCAGTGTAAAAAAAAATGTGTGCTGAAAAATTCAATTAAATTCAAAATTCTAAAATTTGCTGCTTCATAAGGCAAAACTCACTTTCAGTAAATTAAGACTAAAGCAGTCGAGCCTGTCTGAGAAACAGCCAATTAGGTGTCAAATTTGAAGTCACGTGACACAGGTCTTTCAAAACAGCATAAAAAAGGCGTGGGCATTGTACAACATAAAAATATTTTCAAATTGTATAAATGATTGCAGTGGTTAGAATTGGCACTTTAAACTGACATACGGGTTACTACGGTAACCATAGGAAGCCCTTCTCCAGGCAGACAAGGCACGAACAGAGTGGGTGGGGCTTGTTTACACAGCAACAAGCCTGAGACCTCGCAGACTTGAGTGTTAGATGGAGGCAGATTTCTACAAGAGAGTTCTGCAGAACAGTGATGTATCGAATATGTGGATGTTTTTTACCCTTTTGCATTTGTGTTTCGCTGTTTGTTGCATCTTTGTTGCTCTTGCTCGATTATAAAAGATGTCGATCAAGGAGGTGGCCTGTGTAGTAGAGGAGCAACGTTCGTATATTGTCAATATTCAATATTTTATTGTTAATATCGTAAGTCCCACGTTCTGTATTTTCGTGTACATTCTGAGTGTCTTGGTCAGTAAAAAAACTACAATTTTCATTACGTTTTTGAGATCTAATAATGTTTTTAGTGTCAATCATTGTTGTGTGAATATTTGTACCGTCGTGTGGTCAGCTTTTATCCTTTTTTGCGTAATCTTGGGATTTTTTCTATAATGCACAGGAACCTCCACTGTTTAAAGTGTTCATAAAAAGGGACCCACTCACATACAGAAGATTACACTGCCTGTAGCGTGTACTGATACATAACCTGCCTCTTTATAAGACCCGTGTCAGGAGACTTCAACCTTGACGCCTCATTGGCTGTTTCTGAGACATGATTGATTGCTTCAGTCTTAATTTACTGGACATGAGTCTTGCTTTTTGAAGCCGCGGATTTTACTGCACTGAATTTTTATACGCACAATTTTTAAAAACACACATTTTGCCAACAATTGTCTTTTTCAATTTAATAATCAGCATATTTTGAATGAAAAAAAATTAATTTCACAAAACTCAAAGCACAAAATTCAGTTAAATAAATTCATTGTCAAAAAAAGCTTTTGTAATAAAGACACAAATTAACCTTCATATGTCAGATTAACCCGCATGTCTGTCATCCGCAATCTTTGTCTCTGTGCTAGCTTTCGAAAGCAACAGATCCTTGTTGGTCGCGACTTCCTAGTAAAACGCACTGCTAGGTAAAAAAAAAAAGAGAAGAAAATATATGATTGCAAAGTCAAATGTCCCGTTAAGGGAAAATTTCAGCTTCAAACCAACTGAGCAATATTTGCCCATCAACACGGATGAACTAGCCAGTATGCCAAACGGATGGTGGCCAACACGGGGGAAAAAAAACATTCTCTTTTTCTTGTTTTATTTATTTAGGATAACCAAAAGTTCTTGACCCCCCAATTATTATAGTAAAACAATTTAAATGAAAAGTAAGTTTATTGCGTTTGAAAAAGTTATTTGCATTATTGTTATATACCTGGTCTTAAAATAATGCAGACAATAATACCGTGTATTGGCAATAATTTGTGGAACAATATTTTGTCCAACTAAGTGTGTCCATGCTTAGATGATACTGATACCAAAATTCCTCATCGATACTGATATTCATTCATTGGTACTCTTATATACTGAATGTAATTTGGTGTACTGTAAATCAAAAAGTGGAAAGAATCATTTTGGTATACCATTTTATTACTACAAGAGAGAGTAACAGCAGCAACAATATGTAGTAGCATCACACAGCAGGGACATATTATCCTTAACATGTGCCTTTTAAGCCTTAAGCAAGTTAATTAGGTTTGCAGTGCAAGCTGCAAGACAGTTGCTATGTCATTACTGTGAAATGACTACACAGATCCATTTCTGAGTATACAGATGTATTTCTAAAATACAAATGTACTCAGCATGGAATAAGCTTTATGTATGGCTTTAATGTGTAGAGCACTTACTATATAGATATATACTATAGACAAGGGATGTAATTAGGGCTGGGCGATATGGCCTTTTATTAATATCTCGATATTTTTAAGCCATGTCACGATACACGATATATATCTCGATATTTTGCCTTAGCCTTGAATGAACACTTGATGCATATAATCACATCAGTATGATGATTATATGTGTCTACATTAAAACATTCTTGTTCATTATGCATTAATATATGCTCATTTTAAACTTTCATGCAGAGAGGGAAACCAGAATTAAGTCAATTTACCAAAACTGTATTTATAAAACAGTTACCGTATTTTTCGGAGTATAAGTCGCACCGGCCGAAAATGCATAATAAAGAAGGGAAAAAACATATATAAGTCGCACTGGAGTATAAGTCGCATTTTTGGGGGAAATTTATTTGATAAAACCCAACACCAAGAATAGACATTTGAAAGGCAATTTAAAATAAATAAATAATAGTGAACAACAGGCTGAATAAGTGTACGTTATATGACGCATAAATAACCAACTGAGAACGTGCCTGGTATGTTAACGTAACATATAATGGTAAGAGTCATTCAAATAACTAAAACATATAGAACATGTTATACGTTTACCAAACAATCTGTCACTCCTAATCGCTAAATCCGATGAAATCTTATACGTCTAGTCTCTTACGTGAATGAGCTAAATAATATTATTTGACATTTAACGGTAATGTGTTAATAATTTCACACAAGTCGCTCCTGAGTATAAGTCGCACCCCCGGCCAAACTATGAAAAAAAACTGCGACTTATAGTCCGGAAAATACGGTATTAGGCAGTGGCACAAACATTCATGTAATTTCAAAACAGAAAGTGCAAGATTTTCAGAGACATTTTAAAACAAGGTATTAGTGCACTTTTGTGCATGATGTCACTAATATGACATATCAAAACAACACTAAATTAAAGTGCACTTTTTGTACAGAACGCAACTACAATAGTTTAAAACAAATAAAGTGCACTTTTGTGCATGATGTCACACAAGATATTTCAAAAAGTGTCAAATAAAAATGAGCTGCATAATAGGAAATCAAATAGTGTATGTCCTTCACTATGTGGTAGGTTCCTGCGGACGTTATCTCCTTCTGTTGTTGACTATTTTTTTCATACGGTGTTGAGCTGGAAATGGTTGCTTCGGCATTTTGTGGGTGTGGCACCGAACGGAGATGTTGACATGCAGAGTTTCAACCACTCTTCATTCTCTAGCGGGTGACTTTCAAAACGATGCTACAAATTAGCAATGGTGCTACTTTTTGTAGCAACGCTTTTGCCGCATACTTGTTCGACATATTCCCGCTTGAAGCCAAACCACCGCCAGACGATGGACACTGTGCTGTTTTTCTTAGGAATTCATTCTTCCTTCATTTGTTACCAGATTCGCACATTCTCTCTCTCGTATTACCACTCGCACCACTCCGCTAGCATCACAACTAATGTTACCCACGCTGCTCCCTCTTTGCTCAGCGAGGGCGTATGACGCGAGAGTATGTGACGTATGTAAGAAGATGCGCTTGTTTTGTCTCTGTGAGAAGGAGAGACAAGAAAGAGTGAGAAAAGCCTGTAGTGTAATGCCCGCAGCTAAAAGCAACTGCGTGAAAACGTATACTCGAAAATATTTCCATTTATACCCCCATTATTTACTTTTTACTTTTTAAATTCGATCTCAATTTTGTACACTGCTGCTGGAATTTTAATTTTCCTGAGGGAACTCTCCTGAAGGAATCAATAAAGTACTATCTATCTATCTATCTATCTATCTATCTATCTATCTATCTATCTATCTATCTATCTATCTATCTATCTATCTATCTATCTATCTATCTATCTATCTATCTATCTATCTATCTATCTATCTATCTATCACGATTTAGTCATTTTCTGTATTGCACAGAGACAAACCCGCGATATATCGAGTACCGTATTTTCCGCACCATAAGCCGCACTGTGTTGTAAGCCGCACCTTCAATGAATGGCATATTTCAAAACTTTGTTTACCTATTAGCCGCCCCGTGTTATTAGCCGCACCTACGCTACGCTAAAGGGAATGTCAAAAAAACAGTCAGATAGGTCAGTCAAACTTTAATAATATATCACAAACCAGCGTTCTAACAACTCTGTTCACTCCCAAAATGTAATGTGCAAATGTGCAATCACAAAAATAGTAACACTCAAAATAGTGCAGAGCAATAGCAACATCAATAACTCAACGTTGCTCATACGTTAGTGTCACACAACACACAAAATAAACATTTAAAGGTCACTTTCTGAAGTTATTACTCATCCACAAATCCCTCAAATTCTTCTTCTTCGGTGTGCTTCACTTGTTTTTTGACACCATCTATGATGTGGACGCGCATGCAGTCATAGATCAACAGGGACGGAGCTGCGTGAAAAAAGTCACCCGGTCTCTTCGCTCATTTTTTCTTCATCCATCCATCCCTTCGAGTTAGCTTTTATGATGACGCCGGCTGGAAAGTTCTCTTTTGGCAAGGTCTTCCTTTTGAATATCACCGTGGGTGGAAGTTTCTGGCCGTTAGCATGGCAAGCTAGAACCACAGTGAAGGACGACTTCTCATTCCCTGTGGTGCGAATATTCACCGTACGTGTTCTCGTTGTATCCACAGTGCGGTTCACATGAATATCAAAAGTCAGTGGAACCTTGTACGTGTGTCTCTTAGTAGGAGACATTTTGTGGTCTTTACAGAAACACACAAATGAAATGAAACGTAATATCCGCGCGCTTCTTCTTCTACGGGGGCGGGTGCTCACCTTGGCGGTTGCTTACAGTAGAAGAAGAGCGCTTCCTCTTCTATGGGGGCGGTTGCTTACCGTAGAAGAAGAAGCGCTTCCTCTTTTACGGGGAAAAAAGATGGCGGCTGTTTACCGTAGTTGCGAGACCTAAACTTTATGAAAATAAATATTAATATTAATCCATATATAAGGCGCACCGGGTTATTAGCCGCACTGTCAGCTTTTGAGAAAAATTGTGGTTTTTAGGTGCGGCTTATGGTGCGGAAAATACGGTATATAAATATCGCCCAGCCCTAGATGTAATGATAAACGGTATTAATGATAACCGCGGTCAAACTCCTGTTTGGTATTACAGTTTTACCGAAAAACCGTGATTGATAACTGCACTTTGATGAATTCACAGACTGACAGGCACCAGCTCGCTAGCTTAAGTGCTAACATGAAAACAAGAGACATTAGCGTCTTTCCCCATTAAGAAACTACATACCCAAAACTAAACTTATATAAACAAATTGCTGTCTGAGCACATTGAGCTTACAAGCTGTGCTCTCTTAGTGGAAAGAGATCGTTCTAAACTGTACGATATTGTTTTTACGGTGCCTTTAAACGCCGCTGAACAGAGTCGGGTGCCACAACGCCTGCCAGAAATAATACAAATTAATAATGGATTTTATGTTACTTTTTATGTTAATTCATTTAAAGGCCTACTGAAATGAATTTTTTTTATTTAAACGGGAATAGCAGATCCATTCTATGTGTCATACTTGATCATTTCGCGATATTGCCATATTTTTGCTGAAAGGATTTAGTAGAGAAAATCGACGATAAAGTTCGCAACTTTTGCTCGCTGATAAAAAAAGCCTTGCCTGTACCGGAAGTAGCTTGACGTCACAGGAGCTAGTATTCCTCACAATTCCCCATTGTTTACAATGGAGCGAGAGAGATTCGGACCGAGAAAGTGACGATTACCCCATTAATTTGAGCGAAGATGAAAGATTCGTAGATGAGGAACGTTACAGTGAAGGACTTGAGAGGCAGTGATGGACGTATCTTTTTTCGCTCTGACCGTAACTTAGGTACAAGCTGGCTCATTGGATTCCACACTCTCTCCTTTTTCTATTGCAGATCACAGATTTGTATTTTAAACCACCTCAGATACTATATCCTCTTGAAAATGAGAGTCGAGAACGCGAAATGGACATTCACAGTGACTGAACATGTAAATACACGATTAATAATATTCAGGTTTGCGAAGCTAAAAAAATAGAAGCTATCCTAGCAACGTAGCCAACGTGATAGCATAGCAGTCTCAAATGCAGATAGAAACTAAATTAAAAAAAACCCTGACTGAATGGATAGACAGAAGATCAAAAATACTATTAAACCATGAACATGTAAATACACGATTAATAATATTCAGCTTTGCGAAGCTAAAAAAATAGAAGCTAACCTAGCAACGTAGCCAACGTGATAGCATCAGTCTCAAATGCAGATAGAAACTAAATTTAAAAAAAACCTGACTGGATGGATAGACAGAAGATCAAAAATACTATTAAACGATGAACATGTAAATACACGATTAATAATATTCAGCTTTTCGAAGCTAAAAAAATAGAAGCTAACCTAGCTACGTAGCCAACGTGATAGCATAGCAGTCTCAAATGCAGATAGAAACTAAATTTAAAAAAACCCTGACTGGATGGATAGACCATACTTGCCAACCTTGAGACCTCCAATATCGGGGAGTTGGGGGGCGTGGTTATTTACAGCTAGAATTCACCAACTCCAGTATTTCAAATATATTTCATATGTAATACCTGACTTTCAGTGAATTCTAGCTATATATATATATTTATTTTATTTACATAAAAGAAATACTTGAATTAAAGAAATACTTGAATTATCTATCCATTAGATGGCAGTATTGTCCTGTTTAACTTCTCTGTTCATGACTGAGAAATCATTTCGGCCACCGTGTTCAATGGAGAAGTCTGTTCTACATATTTACAGGCAACATACACCTTCCCCTTCGAACTGTCCTGTATGAACTGAAATTCTTGTTTCCATTCGTTTTGGAACTTGCAAGCGTATTTATATTGTGGTAAAGCGGACGTGAGAATAGGCTGTCCCCACTCAGTCTCAGGTCCGCATTGAGCTGGAGAGGGCGTGGCCTCCAGCTCCGGCTGAATACCGGGAGTTTGTCGGGAGAAAATCTCTGCCGGGATGTTGTCGGGAGAGGCGCTGAATAACGGGATTCTCCCGCTAAAAACGGGAGGGTTGGCAAGTATGGGATAGACAGAAGATCAACAATACTATTAAACCATGTACATGTAACTACACGGTTAAAAATTCTCAGCCTGGTAAGGCTTAACTATGCTGTTGCTAACGACGCTAAGGCTAATTTAGCAACTTAGCAACCGGACCTCACAGAACTATGTACTCTCTCCTTTTTCTATTGTGGATCACGGATTTGTATTTTAAACCACCTCGGATACTATATCCTCTTGAAAATGAGAGTCGAGCACGCGAAATGGACATTTAAAGTGACTTTTATCTCCAAGACAATCCATCGGTGACACACTTAGCTACTGAGCTAACGTGATAGCATCGTTCTCAAATGAAGATAGAAACAAAATAAATAAACCCCTGACTGGAAGGATAGACAGAAGACCAACAATACTATTAAACCATGTACATGTAACTACACGGTTAAAAATTCTCAGTCTGGTAAGGCTTAAAAATGCTGTTGCTAACGACGCTAAGGCTAATTTAGCAACTTAGCAACCGGACCTAACAGAACTATGATAAAACATTAGCGCTCCACCTACGCCAGCCAGCCCTCATCTTCCCATCAACAGCCGTGCTCACCTGCATTCCAGCGATCAACGGCGCGACGAAGGACTTCATCTGTGGGTTTGGCGGCAAGCATCGGCTAGGCGTAGTAAGTAGTCCTTGTTGTGTTGCTGTAAGTATTGTACTTAGCCGCTAAGACACCGATCGATCCCACCTGCAACGTTCTTCTTTGCAGCCTCCATTGTTCATTAAACAAATTGCAAAAGATTCACCAACACAGATGTCCAGAATACTGTAGAATTTTGTTGAAGAAAACAAGAGGCTTTTCTATCGGGTCCAATGGGGTCCAACCACTTCCGTTGCTTTTGTGACGTCACGCGCATAAATCATATCCAAAGGAGTTTTTCAACCGGAAGTGTGGCGGGAATTTTAAAATTGCACTTTATAAGTTAACCCGGCCGTATTGGCATGTGTTGCAATGTTAAGATTTCATCATTGATATATAAACTATCAGACTGCGTGGTTGGTAGTAGTGGGTTTCAGTAGGCCTTTAAATACAGTTTAAAGTGCTACAGTAAAATAATATTTTTGAAACAATAAAAGCTTAGCCATTAAAACATATAAAATACTAACACTAAACACTATCAATGAAGTATAAGAAACACAGAACATGAAAAATAGTGGCTTTTCTACCAATGTCTTTTTACTTTGAGTTTGAGTTTATTTCGAACATGCAAGCATACAACATGATACATCACAATTTCCAGTTTCTTTTCAACATGTTCGAAAAGGAGTAGGAAGAAGCAGAGCTTATTTAATCCTACCCCTTTTCTTTACATAACAGTTGCAAAACTTTTTGTTCACTTCCTGTTCACAATTTTTTCACAATAAACTCCATACGTAATCACAATAAAAATAAATAAATAAATAATAGTAAGAATTTAATAATAATAATTGGTGAAGTAAGTCATATTTCATATGATGAGATAAGTAAGATTACTTTAAGAATGAATGAATGGATGGATGAAATAAATTGAGAATGTTTGTCATGGTTCTTCTTCTTTGTACTTTGTAAACACTTTAAGTTTGAAGAGTTTCTTGAAGTGTATCATATTAGTACATTGTTTGATTGCTTTGCTTAATCCATTCCATCGTTTAATTCCACATACTGATATACTGAAGGTCTTAAGTGTTGTACGTGCAAACAAATGTTTTAAATTACGTTTTTCTCTAAGATTATATTTCTCCTCTTTTTTTGAGAAGAATTGTTGTATATTCTTGGGTAGCAGGTTATAGTTTGCTTTGTGCATAATTTTAGCTGTTTGCAAATTCACTATGTCGTGGAATTTCAGTATTTTTGATTCAATAAATAAAGGGTTTGTATGTTCTCTATATCCAACATTATGTATTATTGTAACTGATCTTTTTTGTAACACCGTTAATGAATGAAGTGTACTTTTGTAATTATTTCCCCATATTTCTGCACAGTAGCTCAGATATGGTAACACTAGTGAGCAGTAGAGAATATGAAGGGATTTTTGGTCTAGAACATGTTTTGCTTTATTCATTATTGACGTGTTTCTTGCAACTTTATGTTGTATATTTTTTACGTGAGATTTCCAGTTCAATTTATCATCAATCATTATACCTAGAAATTTGGTTTCGTTTACTCTTTCAATTTCTATTCCGTCTATTTGTATTTGTGTTTGACTTTCTCTTCTACTGTTACCAAATAGCATTATTTTAGTTTTACTAAGATTCAACGATAGTCTGTTTTTGTCAAACCATCTTTTTAATTTGTTAATTTCTTCTGTTATTATTTGTATTATCTCCTGTGTGTTCTCTCCTGAACAAAACGCTGTTGTATCATCCGCAAATAATACTAACTTTAAATCTTTTGTAACTTTACAAATGTCATTTACATAGAGATTGAATAATTTAGGTCCTAGTATTGATCCCTGAGGTACACCACAGGATATATTTAGCGTTGTAGACATGTGTTCGCCTAGCTTCACGTATTGTTTCCTGTTCGTTAGATAACTTCTTATCCAGTTTAACTTTAGTTTTAAAAAGAAAATAACTTGTTCAAAAGATTATGGTGTTTAAGTACTTTTTGAGCACATTCAACAATACCGCAATAATAGTAACTAATAATTTTGGTCACGATAACTGCGATATGAAATTTTCATATCGTTACATCCCTAATATAGATTGATGAAATCAATTAGCATGTGTTTATTTAAAGGCCTACTGAAATGAAATTTTCTTATTTAAACGGGGATAGCAGGTCCATTCTATGTGTCATACTTGATAATTTTGCGATATTGCCATATTTTTGCTGAAAGGATTTAGTAGAGAACATCGACGATAAAGTTTGCAACTTTTGGTCGCTGATAAAAAAGCCTTGCCTGTACCGGAAGTAGCGTGACGTCACAGGTTGTGGAGCGCCTCACATCTGCACATTGTTTACAATCATTCCCACCAGCAGCGAGAGCGATTCGGACCGAGAAAGCGACGATTACCCCATTAATTTGAGCGAGGATGAAAGATTTGTGTATGAGGAAAGTGAGAGTGAAGGATTAGAGTGCAGTGCAGGACGCCAGGATGTATCTTTTTTCGCTCTGACCGTAACTTAGGTACAAGGGCTCATTGGATTCCACACTTTCTCCTTTTTCTATTGTGGATCACGGATTTGTATTTTAAACCACCTCGGATATTATATCCTCTTGAAAATGAGAGTCGAGAACGCGAAATGGACATTCACAGTGACTTTTATCTCCACGACAATACATTGGCGAAACACTTTAGCTACGGAGCTAACGTGATAGCATCGTGCTTAACTGCAGATATAAACAGAAGAAATAAGCCCCTGACTGGAAGGATAGACAGAAGATCAACAATACTACTATTACTTCTACTATCAGGAAACACCGAACCAAACACTGGACCTGTAACCACACGGTTAATGCTGTCCCGCCTGGCGAAGCCTAGCAGTGCTGTTGCTAACGACGCCATTTAAAGCTAACTTAGCTACGGGACTTCGACAGAGCTATGCTTAAAACATTAGCTCTCCACCTACGCCAGCCCTCATCTGCTCATCACCACCCGTACTCACCTGCGTTCCAGCGATCGACGGCGCGACGGAGGACTTCACCACGATCATCGGTGCGGTCGGCGGCTAGCGTCGGATAGCGCGTCTGCTATCCAACTCAAAGTCCTCCTGGTTATGTTGCTGTAGCCAGCCGCTAATACACCGATCCCACCGACAGCTTTCTTCTTTACTGTCTCCATTGTTCATTAAACAAATTGCAAAAGATTCACCAACACAGATGTCCAGAATATTGTGGAATTTTGCGATGAAAACAGACGACTTAAGCTGGCCACCGTGCTGTTCCAAAATGTCTGCTACAATCCGTGACGTCACGCGCAAACGTCATCATACCGAGACGTTTTCAGCCGGATATTTCCCGGGAAATTTAAAATTGCACTTTATAAGTTAACCCGGCAGTATTGGCATGTGTTGCAATGTTAAGATTTCACCATTGATATATAAAATATCAGACTGCGTGGTCGGTAGTAGTGGGTTTCAGTAGGCCTTTAAGGAAGGTGTGCTATGGTGCCATGCAAATGAGGCATAATAGAGTGACATCAGAAGGCTACTAGAGACCTATCAGCGGGTGTTATTCTTGCTTCAAGAGCCACTTAATGGTATATATTACTTCACTTTTTTCCCTTTTTGTCTGGAATAATATTCGCCTGTGAAGTACTGAAACACAGTGATTGACGCTAGGACAGTCCTTATCAAATGGTGGGGCTTGGTGCGATTCCGGGGGGGTGCGCGTGTGACCTCAGGGAACATGCTTTTTTGCCTTACCAGAATACGATGAAGCGTATGTAGCACTTGGCTTCACTGTAACCACGGTGAAAGATGAGGAAAGACCGATGTGTAGTCTTTAATGTAAATAAGCTTACAATGTTATGCAGAGGTGTAGTTATAATATTTTTTTAGACAAATCATACTATTCATAGTCTGGGTGGAGAGTAGTAGGGCACAAAATATTTTCTCGTTCCTAGGGGGGGGCGTAACAGAAAATATTTGAGATGCACTGCGCTAGGAGGAGAATGCGTGGTCTGTGAGTAAAGCTCTGGCTTCTACTTCAAACAGACACTGAACTCTTTAGCATTGCCTTGCCTTGTGACTTTTGGGGAGGAAATATTGTGTTACAAACTTTTGGGTAGTGTGCAGGTTAGGGTTTGGCAATGTGGCAAAAAAAATAAACACAATCTTTTCATATAATTCGAACATGATTAATATCACCATTTTTTTTGTGTGTATCGCTGATTTATCAGTTAGACTACATGAGTCTTTCACGATACAGGTTGGCTTATTTGTGGTTTCACTTCCATAAGATGTTTTTGTGACTTTCCAGAATTTTTTGGTATCATTTAAGCCTGTGGTGGTTTGTGCAAAATAAAACTCATACTTTGACTTCTTAACAAAAGAAGTAAAGCTATTTCTGAGCTACATAACCACCATCCAGTTAGATGTGGTATTTCTAGCCTTGGCCCAGGCATCATCCCTTTTTTTTAGCAGATTGGACAGTTCAGAAGAGAACCAAGGATTATTTCTACCTTTCATTCTGAATTTACATAGGGGAGAATGTTTGTTTATGAATTGATAAATGCATCACGAAAATATTTCCAAGCCAACTCAACATCACTAAAAAGAGTGATCCTGGATCAATAAAAAGAGCCATAAATCATGATAAAAAGCTTGCTCAAAAAATTCCTTAAAATCATGATAAAAATTTATTTGTGGCCTCACTTTTGGTAGCTTAGCTTGCCTAACAGTGGAGATAACACAGTGGTCACTCAAATGATGGCAATTTGCAAAAAATATAAATATCAGAGTATTGATATGGAGAATTTCTTAAAAAATATCTTGAAGAGAAGATTTCTCTGGACATTTATGACTTTGACAGGTTTGGCTGCATATAGCTGTGTAAAATTAAGAGAGTGACAGGTTGATTTAAAACAATTAGAGACAGATAACGACCAGTCCCAATTAAGATCCCAAATAAGAACAATCAAATTAAAATTCAGAGTTGAAAGTTGATTGTTCAGTGACAGTAGGGCCTCACTGCTTGCTGAGGGGGGTCTGTAACAACCAACAATAGTGATAAAATTGTGCTTAAGGAGTTCCACTTTAAATGCAAGTAATTTAAATTGTTTGCTGCAGGATACAGACAATAAATGAGCAGCAATAAGTTTATGTTTTACATACATTGCAATTCCCCCACCTTTTCTAGGACGGTCACAACGAAAAACATTATAGCCCTTAATTGCAATATTTTTATCCATGATGGATTTCTTAAGCCAGGTTTCAGACAGGACAAGTATGTCAGTTTCAGTAGATTTAGCCCAGATCCTCACTAGATCCAGTTTGGGAAGTAGACTTCTAACATTAAGTGAATAATGCCAAGCCCAGATCTAGTGGTACTCAAGCACTGGAGAGCTTGACCAGGGTTAGGTTGAACGTTTCCTGACATTAGGAGCAAAATAACAATAAAACAAAACAAATAAAACCTGGGATGCAGTTCCATTTGTGAATGGGGGAAGAGGCACAATGCTGATTAAACATTTACGTTGTGACAAGCCTGACTTTCGCGACGGTGGACAGTGACGGTCGCGCACACACACATGAACACAAACCTATTCACACGTACACAAACACACACATTCACAGACACAAACAGGATCGCAGTAAATAAAGGCGGATTGTCGCGTGCAGGATTATACCAAGCATCGTTGCTTCCCAACTTTTTACTACTGCGGTATCTTGTAACAGACGTTTCCGCCATGTTTGATCAAGGTAATATATGCTAACAGCTGATCACCGTGATCAAACTCAAATCAATGACGATCATATAATCGCCTAGCCCTAGTAGAGGTTTATTTTGTTTGGTACGAGGTTGAGTGTAATTTTCTCATTGTTAAATTAGAGGAAGAGTGCGCTCAAGTGTGAAGAGGAATTATTTAATTGGGATTAATTTATGTGTATTAAATAAAGCTGGTAATGTGACTAAAAAAACAACACCTTTTTTTAATGTTTTCCAGCTGATTAACAGGTCCAACTCATGTCCTATTTTGCGTTACCAAAAAATACCAGTACTCTGTATACATCCCTAATTACAATACAGTGCCAACACCACTGTTTAGTGTGCTGTTTAGTCATACATGTTTTGTGAAAAACTAATGCTTTTATTTTTAATTATCTGACTCGATTTATTTGTTTTGATTGACTTTATTTCTTCCATTTCAGGTGAACAAGACTCCACTGCGACCTGCTGACCCAGTTCGAATGATGAATGTTGGCCCTGATTTTACCCCGTCATATTTGGGTAACCTGGGGAGCAGATCAGTTGGAGGACTGCGTGGACCAGTAAGTTTTGTTTTGCACTTTGCGCACATTCTAGAGTAGTGTGTTCACTTTCTATATGCACTACAACTAGATAGCAAATGTTATAAATAATATTTTCCTTCCCTTTAGCCCCCTGGGCCTAGGCGATCCCAGCAGGGTCAGCGTAAAGAACCTCGTAAAATCATCACCAGCATGTCCTTTGGTGACGACGTGCAGCTCAACAAGGCTGAGAAGGCTTGGAAGCCATCTGCAAAAAAGTCCAGTAGGGGCCGTGAAGAGGAAACCGCTGCAGCAACCACCACAGAGGAAGAGTCTCCTGAGCAAGCCGAAACAAAAGAGATTTTGAAACGTCTGCGCAGTATCCTCAACAAACTGACACCACAGAAGTTTCAGGAGCTGATGAAACAAGTGAGGGAGTTGGCCATTGACTCGGAGGAGAGGCTGAAGGGTGCGATTGACCTCATCTTTGAGAAAGCCATCTCAGAACCCAGTTTTTCTGTAGCCTACGCCAAAATGTGCCACTGCCTTTTGGGAGTAAGTCTGGGTTTTATCATATGATTCTTTGATACTTCTTTCTCATGTTGTATTCAGACTACAAAGCCACTAAATGTTAATCAGTTAAAAACATTTGTTTCAGTTAAAAGTCCCCGTCTCAGACAAGCCAGGAATTATTGTGACTTTCCGCAAATTGCTTATCAACCGCTGCCAGAAAGAGTTTGAGAAGGACAAGGATGATGATGAATTCTTGGAGAAAAAGCATAAAGAGATGGAGGCTGCCAAAGATGTAAAAATATAATAGCATTTACCCACACCATTGTATCGACTGTATGGCTGTGCTGATACCCATTTGTGCCGTCTCACAGGAAGAAGAGCGCGAACGCCTGCGTGTGGAGTGGGTGGACGCCAGGGACAAGTTCCGGCGCCGCTCGCTGGGCAATATCAAGTTCATTGGTGAACTCTTCAAGCTGAAGATGCTGACGGAGGCCATAATGCACGACTGTGTTGTGAAACTACTGAAAAATCATGATGAGGAGTCTTTGGAGTGTCTCTGCAGACTGCTCTCCACCATTGGCAAGGACCTGGACTTTGAGAAAGCCAAGGTATCGAAGCAGCAACACACACGCACTAACTTAGATGGGTGTTTGTACTTAGAAGTGTTGTCCCAATCCGATATTCATATCGGTCTGATATCAGCAAAAAAACAAGTATCTGATTATATCAATTTTCATCTGAAATCTCTGATGTAAGTGCTCCAATACAAGCAGTCCTGCAGTGCATTTACAGTTTATTTTTTATTTTTCAATTGCTAAGAAGCGCTTAACTATGCATACCTCAGTTACTTTTTCTAAACTCTTAAAGGCCTACTGAAATGAATTTTTTTTATTTAAACGGGGATAGCAGATCTATTCTATGTGTCATACTTGATCATTTCGCGATATTGCCATATTTTTGCTGAAAGGATTTAGTATAGAACAACGACGATAAAGATTGCAACTTTTGGTATCTGATAAAAAAAAGGCTTGCACCTACCGGAAGTAGCGTGACGTAGTCAGTTGAACATATACGCAAAGTTCCCTATTGTTTACAATGATGGCCGCATGAAGTGAGAGAGATTCGGACCGAGAAAGCGACAATTTCCCCATTAATTTGAGCGAGGATGAAAGATTTGTGGATGAGTAAAGTGCAAGTGAAGGACTAGTGGGGAGTTGAAGCTATTCAGATAGGGAAGATGCTGTGAGAGCCGGGGGTGACCTGATATTCAGCTGGGAATGACTACAACAGTAAATAAACACAAGACATATATATACTCTATTAGCCACAACACAACCAGGCTTATATTTAATATGCCACAAATTAATCCTGCATAAAAACACCTGCGTGTTTGTTATGCTAGCTCCTAGCTCCTCTGCTAGCTCCTAGCTCCATAGAACACGCCAATACAATTCAAACACCTGATCAACACACACAATCACTCAGCCCAAAAGACCGTTTACCTAACCCAAGGTTCATAAAGCTTATATATTTTTAAAAAGTTACGTACGTGACGCGCACATACGGTCAAGTTATCGAATGTTTAGCAGCCAAGGCTGCATACTCACGGTACCTGATATTCAGCTGGGAATGACTACAACAGTAAATAAACACAAGACATATATATACTCTATTAGCCACAACACAACCAGGCTTATATTTAATATGCCACAAATTAATCCTGCATAATAACACCTGCGTGTTTGTTATGCTAGCTCCTAGCTCCTCTGCTAGCTCCTAGCTCCATAGAACACGCCAATACAATTCAAACACCCGATCAACACACACAATCACTCAGCCCAAAAGACCGTTCACCTAACCCAAGGTTCATAAAGCTTATATATTTTTAAAAAGTTACGTACGTGACGCGCACTTACGGTACGGTACGTGTTATGCTAGCTCCTAGCTCCTCTGCTAGCTCCTAGCTCCATAGAACACGCCAATACAATTCAAACACATGATCAACACACACAATCACTCAGCCCAAAAGACCGTTCACCTAACCCAAGGTTCATAAAGCTTATATATTTTAAAAAAGTTACGTACATACGCAAAAAAAAGCCAAAGCTGCATACTCACAGTAGCACGTCTGCGTCTTTGTCATCCAAATCAAAGTAATCCTGGTAAGAGTCTGTGTTGTCCCAGTTCTCTACAGGCGTCTGTGTATCCAAATCAAAAGTCCTCCTGGTTAGAGTCTCTGTTATCCGAGTTCTTCCATCTTGACTGCATCTTTCGGGAATGTAAACAAAGAAGCGCCGGCTGTGTACTGTTGTGGCTGACTATGTTCGAAAAATACGTCCATTTCGCACCGACAACTTTCTTCTTTGCTTGCTTGGCTTCCTTCTCCATAATGCAATGAACATGATTGAAACAGATTCACGAACACAGATGTCCAGAATACTGTGGAATTATGAAATGAAAACAGAGCGTTTTCGTATCGGCTTCAATGTGGAAGGCATACCCGTGTTCGTCGGGCTACGTCACGCGCATACGTCATCCTCAGAGGCGTTTCGAACCGGAAGTTTAGCGGCAAATTTAAAATGTCACTTTATAAGTTAACCCGGCCGTATTGGCATGTGTTATAATGTTAAGATTTCATCATTGATATATAAACTATCAGACTGCGTGGTCGGTAGTAGTGGGTTTCAGTAGGCCTTTAACACAGACTCACACCTTCTAAACACAATTGGCCAAATTGATAATTTTCATTGTATTTATCAATATTTTTAACAAACATTTTGTTAAATATATACTAACTCTTCATTTCAAAATTGAACACACACACTAACACTAACTTTACCAAAACACTGGAAATCTGACTCAGAATGAAAATATTCTGTCAAAGAATACTTGTTTTCACTTCTCAAGGTACATGCAGTCAATCAAAGTACACTAGGTTTCAAAATACTGGCTATTGCTGACATTGCAAAAAATGTTAAGAAAATGTAGGCATTGTGGAAAAGTGTTCACTGACCGCGGAAAATCAGTCAGTATCTGACGTGACCACCATTTGCCTCACGTAGTGCAACACATCTTTGCACAGAGTTGATCAGGTTGTTGATTGTGGCCTGTGTAATTGTCCACTCTTCAGTGGCTGTGCGAAGTTGCTGGATATTGGCGGGAACTGGTACACGCTGTAGTATACGCCAATCCACAGCATCCCAAACATGCTCAATGGGTGACATTGAGTATGCTGGCCATGCAAGAACTGGGATGTTTTCAGCTTTTAGGAATTTGGTACAGATTTTTGCAACATGGGGCCGTACATTGGCATGCTGCAACATGAGGTGATAGTCTCTGGTGAATGGCACTACAATGGGCCTCAGGATCTCGTCACGGTATCTCTGTGCATTCAAAATTCCATCAATAAAATGCGCTTGCGTTCCTTGGTCCATAACGTACGCCTGCCTATACCATAACCTCACCCCCACCATGGGCCACTCGATTCACAACGTTGACATCAGCAAACCACTCTGTCACACGACGCCACACACGCTGTCTACCATCTGCCCTGAACAGTGAAAATCGGGATTCATCAATGAAAAGAACCCCTCTCCAGTGTGCCAGACGCCATCGAATGTGAGCATTTGCCCAATCAAGTCTGTTACGGCAGCGAACTGCTGTCAGGTCAAAACCCCAATGAGGACGACGAGCATGCGAATGAGCTTCCCTGAGACAGTTTCTCACCGTTTGTGCAGAAATGTTTTGGTTATGTAAACCCAATTGTTGCAGCAGCTGTCTTGGTGTCTAGTCTCAGACAATCATAGAGGTGCACCTACTGTATTTGGAGTTCCTGGGCTTGTGTGGTTACAAGTAGGCTGTAGTTGTGAGGCCGGTTAGATGTACTGCCAAATTCTCTGAAACGCCTTTGGAGACGGTTTATAGTAGAGAAATTAACATTCAAACGCCAAGAAACAGCTCTTGTGGACATTCTTGCAGTCAGCATGTCAACTGCACGCTCCCTCAAAACTTGCGACATCTTCGGCATGTCCTGTGTGATAAAACTGCACGTTTCAGAGTGGCCTTTTATCGTGGGCAGCTTAGTCATGCAATAATCATGTTTAATCAAAATCTTGATTTGCCACACTTGTTTGAGTTTATTTCAAACATGCATGCATACAACATGATACATCACAATTTCCAGTTTCTCTTTTCAACATGTTCGAAAAGGAGTAGGAAGAAGCAGAGTTTATTTAATCCTACCCCTTTTCTTTTACATAACAGTTGCTAAAACATTTGTTCACTTCCTGTTCTCTATGTATTCACAATATACTCCATAAGTAATCACAATAAAAATAAATAAATAATGAAATAATACTCGGTGAAGTAAGTTACATTTGATATGGTGAAATGAGTAAGATTATTTTGAAAATGAACGGGTAGATTAATGAAATAAATTCAGAATGTTTATCATGGTTCTTCTTATTTGTACTTTGTAAACACTTTAAGTTTGAAGAGTTTCTTGAAGTGGATTATATTAGTAAATTGTTTGATTGCTTTGCTTAATCCATTCCATAATTTAATTCCACATACAGATATACTGAAGGTCTTAAGTGTTGTACGTGCATACAAATGTTTTAAATTAAATTTTTCTCTTAAGATTATATTTCTCCTCTTTGTTTTAAATTAATATTATTAATAAAGATTAATAAGTCTGACGAGAGGATAATATTACTGCAAAATGTGTGTGCTCCGCTGCTGTGTCTGTCGAGTGCCAGACTGCCAGCGATCAACGAGAAGGTGGAACGATCCATAAGTTAATGCTTTTGATACCGAGAGATATACGAGTGATACTAGTGATTAGATCGATATTTTTTTTGTTTTGTTTTACAAAATCCTTTTTTGCAAATGTTTAAAACAAGTCAGTGAATAAGTCCTTGGACATAAGAGGACTTTGACTTTATATTAAACAATTGTATGGAATAAAATTGAATAATTTTACAGATTAAATATTTAGTTGATTTTGTTACAATGCCTTTGCGTTTTTCAGCTGATTATAATTTTGATTAAAAATCAAAAATCTAAATCATTTGATCCCATTACTAGTTTACTTCCCAAAAAGTAAGGTGATTTTATGGTTCCTTTTTAGATCACATAGTCAATAGTTCTCACTATAAATACTTAATACACTTTACAGTCAATACAAGGATTGTATTAGCTAATCTCCCTTTCTTTTGTATCCAGGAACCAAACAATGTTCATTCAAAGTTCCGAAATACAAGAAAATTGTTGTTTCGGAAATTCTTTTGAAAAAATTTTTGCACCTTACACTAAAGAACAATTTGTTCCAAAAATAAAATAAATCTACAGATTAATCGGAAAATAAATAATCGTTTGATGCAGCCCTAAACATCTGAATGTAAGCGCACAAGGTTGGTCTTTTCTTGAATTTTAGTGAAGTATTTTACAAAGGTAAGCATGGTAGGCTACTAGGAATTAGGGATGCATTGATTTTAGATGTTGAAGGCATGGTTATAGTCGCCAACCCGTTGATCGCAATCGACCTTTCGATCTTTGGGACCCTACCGATTGCGTAAGTATTTATAAAAAAATAAAGAAAGTATTATGACATTAGTGACACCCCCACTCGGAGAGTAGCCAACAGGCACGCATTTTAACCCCTGAACACGGCCGCATGCCTCACCTCTCTTCAGCCTCTTATCTCGCAGCTCTCGACACCGCGGTCACCCTTCCCCCCCCCAAGTACCGCATCAGACATTTTCTAGCATCCTACATCAAACAACTCTTCCCTCAACCACTACCATCATCGCTCGCCTGCAACAAGAAGCTAACAAGTCAAATAATAGGGTTTGTGAACATTGCTCCAAAGTACAGATTTTGTTGATTTATAAATTCAAAAGTAAATATTGACATGTGCAAAGGCAGTAAAATATGATAAAATAAATCGGCAGCTAAAGAAGGACTTCCATGTGTATCCGCTCTGTATCACACAGGATAAACCCACCAGGTGAACAGCTGATTTTACTACTTCCGGCACCAACTGAAAGTAACTTACGTCCCATATGTGACATAGGATGAGCAAATATACTACAGTACTCAGACTATAGTGGCCATAAACAGTTAGCTCCTACAACAGGGGTGCCCAAAGTGTGGCACAGGGGCCACAGCCTTGACTCCTTTGTCATTGGCCCTCGGCACATTACAATAAACACCAACAAAAATTGGGAAAACAATAAAAAGCACAAGCACAATGAGAAAAAGCCAAAAGGTTGACATCAGCCAATAATAACACAAAGCTTTGTCATTTAAAAAATAACAAAATTTTAAAAATATATATATACCGGTACATGCATAGTTGACGCAGGGGTAGATTTTGCTTTGGTTTTTGGCTGACCAGGGATCTTAGGCTGAAAGGTTGTGACCACCAGTCCAAGTAATAATCATGGTTTCACGATTATAATGCATTGATTAATTTCCCAACAAAAAAATTATAAAATCACATATTCCTTAGAGTTTAATGTGTTATTTATTACTGTTGTAAATAACAGTAAGTAAATAGAATAACGGTACACAATTTTAAAGATAAACATTATTAATAAAAGACTAACATTAACTTTATTAATTTATGTACCCGTTATCAAAAGTCCTTCGGCACTTTTAAAAAATTGGAAATGTTGTGGTAATCCTTAATCATACATCGTATTACTGAACATTTTTAGGACTATTCCTCAGTCTCTGCGATCAATGGTCTGTGAGAATGTGCAAGTGACCTGTAAATAACACTTCTGGTTTATTTGGTTTACTTACATGACTTGTTGGTTGTCTGTCTATTTTAGGGTCTCATGGATCAGTATTTTAATCAAATGGATAAGATCATCAAAGAGAAAAAGACTTCATCAAGAATCCGCTTCATGCTGCAAGATGTTTTGGACCTCAGAAAGGTAAATGTTCAAGCTTATGGAACAGCACATGGACATGAAGACTTAAAAATAGAGACTTTTGTCAAGTACATCTTAACAAAACCTGTTTTTATAACTGCTGCAGAGTAACTGGGTGCCTCGCAGAGGAGACCAGGGTCCTAAAACTATCGACCAGATCCATAAGGAGGCGGAAATGGAAGAGCGCAGAGAACAGTTCAAAGTCCAGCAGCAGCTCATGTCAAAAAAAGAGGCAGGGGGTGGCAGGTTGGGTGGTAACATGGGGGGTCGAGGCCCTCACACACCAGGAGGTAGTCGAGGCAGCCAACCCCAGGATGAGGGCTGGAACACAGTGCCCATCAACAAAAGTCGCAGTATTGACGCACACCGCCTCAAGATAACAAAGGTGAAATTGCACGCTGATGTTGAGTACTACTGTTTTTAACATTTTTATTTCGTCCACCTGATAACCAACTGTGCTTTCTTTTTTTCCCTGTAGGCTGACCCTACAGAGATCAACAATCAGCGACTAGCGCCACTGGGGAAAAGCACGTGGGGCAGCTGGGGCAAAGGCAGCAGCGGGGGAACAGGAGCCAAGCCAATTGGAGACCAGGGTAAAACACTGCTTTCAAAAAGGAAATTAGTCATTTTAACTATAGGGATTCTTAATTAGTCCCTCTCCTCATGATTAGACTCTGGCCGCCCAGCTACCAGCACTGTCAACCGCTACTTTGCCTTGCAGCAGCCCAGCTCCTTGTCATCAGACTCGGATCGAAGAGATCATCAGAGGTCAGCAAATATTGTCGTCATCCTTTGTATCCAAAAATTAAAGTCACTGATATCACCGTTCTTAAATTTGAAGAAACATAACAAACATGGTCCTTTTTGTCCCCCAACTGTCAGGTCGAGCTCCAGCCGTGAGCGAGGTGGCGAGAGAGACAAAGCGGACCGTGACAGGGATCGCTTTGAGCGTTTTGATCGTGACGACAGAAGCAACCGTAGCCAAGTTACCAAGAGGAGCTTCAGCAAAGAAACGGAGGAGCGCGGTGGAAGGGGCAGTGACAGCCGGGCCACCAACGAATCTGTGCGCCGTGTGGCCAGCATGACGGGCAGCAGGGACCGGGGCAGCAGGGACCGGGGCAGCAGGGACCGGGGCAGCAGGGACCGGGGCAGTAGGGACCGGGGCAGCAGGGACCAGGCCAGCAGGGACCGGGGAAGCCGGGACCGGGCCAGCAGGGACCGGGGAAGCCGGGACCGGGCCAGCAGGGACCGGGGAAGCCGGGACCGGGCCAGCAGGGACCGGGGAAGCCGGGACCGGGCCAGCAGGGACCGGGGAAGCCGGGATCGGGCCAGCCGGGACCGGGGAAGCCGGGATCGGGGAAGCCGGGACCGGGGAAGCCGGGACCGGGGAAGCCGGGACAGACGCCCAAGCAAAGACCTACCAGGTACTAACTTGGAATTGTAATTACATTTGATGGAGTTAAAGCAGTAAAATGGCCATATTTGACTGCACGAGGAGCATTTTGATAAAACGTTAAAGATTTGTCAAAAATAAGGAACAAGTGATTATATTTTTGGGTGATATGGATTATTTGTAAAATATTATCTTATTTATTTTATGAGGCTGAACTTTTCAGTGTCTGTATGCTAGCGGCCCTGCCTCCACCCACAGAGACAAAGAGTGGATGACTGACAAAACGGTTCATTCCGCTATAGACCAAATGCACCTTTGGTGCTGAGAATGATGCAAAAAGTGAACTAATTTGCACCCTGTTAGTGTGTGTGTGTGTGTGTGTGTGTGTGTGTGTGTGTGTGTGTGTGTGTGTGTGTGTGTGTGTGTGTGTGTGTGTGTGTGTGTGTGTGTGTGTGTGTGTGTGTGTGTGTGTGTGTGTGTGTGTGTGTGTGTGTGTGTGTGTGTGTGTGTGTGTGTGTGTGTGTGTGTGTGTGTGTATATCAGTGACGTGCGGTGAACTCTAAAGAGTATTTTATTCACCATTTGATTGGCAGCAGTTAACGGGTTATGTTTAAAAGCTCATACCAGCATTCTTCCCTGCTTGGCACTCAGCATCAAGGGTTGGAATTGGGGGTTAAATCACCAAAAATTATTCCCGGGCGCGGCGCCCGCTGCTGCGCATTGCTCCCCTCACCTCCCAGGGTGTGATCAAGGGGATGGGTCAAATGCAGAGGACAAATTTCACCACACCTAGTGTGTGTGTGACAATCATTGGTACTTTAACTTAACTTTTAACTTTACACATACAAACTGTAGCACACAAAAAAGCACATTTAATAAAAAAAACGTTATTATGGTCTTACCTTTACTTATAAATGAAGTCCATGCGCCGCTGTTGTGCTGGATTAATGCACCCCCTCCGTAGAATGCACCCCCTGACGGAGTGTTATATCAACTAAAGCTCACACTTAAACTTTCCACGTGCAAGATTGAATGTATTTAAAAAAGTTATTTAATAAGAAGCCAAAAAGTGCAAAAACAATAATGTTCGGGTTGGAGGAGTTGACTGAAATATGAAATCCGTGCTGCAGTCTGCAGGTGTACCTAATGTTGTGGCCCTGCAGTCATTCACAACTCCTCCAACACGAACATTATTGTTTTTGCACTTGCAAGAAGTACATTACACACATACAGTTGTTGACAAAATACACTGTACATTATATACCTCAGCTAACTAAACTATGGAAATGTATAATATAGTTCATATAGCAATACGGTCTCACTGCACAGCAGGCCAGCAGTTAGCCGAGTCGGCAATCCATGTTGAGGCACAACTCAGTGACGTGCCTCAACTGGCTGCTGATCACAGCAAGTCTCTTCTCAGTATTTGAACGGCAAATGTGAAAATTCAGCGATTTTGAATAAAAATTATCTAAAACTGGTGAAGTTAAATGGAAAATAACTTTATAGTATGGATACATATAACAATTTAATTTTTTTTTTTTCTTTTTACATTTTTTTTCTTCCCATGATGGCACGTGAGGCACCTGCCTCCAGTGACTGCACGTCACTGATATATATATATACACTACCGTTCAAAATTTTGTGGAATAGCCTTAATTTCTAAGAACCAGAATAGACTGTCGAGTTTCAGATGAAAATTCTCTTTTTCTGGCCATTTTGAGCGTTTAATTGACCCCACAAATGTGATGCTCCAGAAACACAATCTGCTCAAAGGAAGGTCAGTTTTGTAGCTTCTATAACGAGCTAAACTGTTTTCAGATGTGTGAACATGATTGCACAAGGGTTTTCTAATCATCAATTAGCCTTCTGAGCCAATGAGCAAACACATTGTACCATTAGAACACTGGAGTGATAGTTGCTGGAAATGGGCCTCTATACACCTATGTAGATAATGCACCAAAAACCAGACATTTGCAGCTAGAATAGTCATTTACCACATTAGCAATGTATAGAGTGTATTTCTTTAAAGTTAAGACTAGTTTAAAGTTATCTTCATTGAAAAGTACATTGCTTTTCCTTCAAAAATAAGGACATTTCAGTGTGACCCCAAACTTTTGAACGGTAGTATATATATATATATATATATATATATATATATATATATATATATATATATATATATATATATATATATATATATATATATATATATATATATATATATATATATATATATATATATATATATATATATATATATATATATATATATATATATATATATATGTTGTATTTGTATTTGTATTCCTAATTGTACTTTACTGTCTGTATATGTGGCTGGTATCCAAAGTGTTTAGTCTGAGTTATACTATTTTACATCCTGCAGTGAAGCATGAGAGTGCCCCCGCAGCTACTACTCTCCCTAAATCCACCTTGACAGAAGAGGAGGTGGAGAAGAAGTCCACCGCCATCATCGAAGAGTACCTCCACAACAATGATTTGAAAGTAAAACGTGACACAACGTCATTCTTTAAAAACATTTTTAGTTGCAGCTCAAGTAGGCCTACAACTCTACTTTGCACCCCCCCCCCCTCTTTGTAGGATGCGCTCCTGTGTGTGGAAGAGCTCAACAGCACCGCCCTGCTTTTCGTGTTTGTGCGGAAGGGCGTGGAGTTCACACTTGAGCGCACCACCAGCGCACGTGAACACTTGGGCACTTTGTTGCACAGACTAATTAAGGCGGGCACGTTACCTGTTGTGCAGTATTTCCAAGGGTAAAACCCAGAAACGTTCTTTATCACACATTCTTGTTCTTTTTATGTCCCTCGGAGAGACTGATTTGTGTTTTCGCTGTCACAGGCTTTTAGAGATCCTGGAGGATGCCGAAGAAATGGCCATAGATATACCTCACATCTGGCTGTACCTGGCTGAACTCATCAATCCAATGCTCCTTGAGGGCGGCATCCCGATGGGGCAGCTCTTCAGGTGTGCTAAGAACTGCTCATTTGTGATTTTTGTTTCATTATAGACACATAATGGACTATGCTCACCAACACTGTAAGGCAAATGTAGTTAACTTGACTGCACAAGCCTTTACTGATTATGAAATCCAACTACCGTATTTTCCGCCCAAAAGACGCACCTAAAAACCACAAATGTTCTCAAAAGCTGACAGTGCGCCTTATATTCCGGTGCGCCTTATATATGGATTAATATTAATATTCATTTTCATAAAGTTTAGGTCTCGCAACTACGGTAAACAGCCGCCAACTTTTTTTTCCCCGTAGAAGAAGAAGCGCTTCTTCTTCTACGGTAAACAACCGCCAAGGTAAGCACCCGCCCCCGTAGAAGAAGCGTGCGGTGCATGCTGGGATATGATGTTTCATTTCCATTTGTGTGTTTATGTAAAGACCCCAAAATGGCTCCTATTAAGAGACACGCTTACGACGCAGAGTTCAAACTCAAGGCAATCAGTCACGCAGTAGAACACGGGAAGAGAGCAGCAGCAAGAATATGTAACATAAATGAATCAATTGTAAGTGGAGGAAGCAACAAGATGACCTGCGCCAAGTAAAGAATACAAAACAGTTTCCGAAGGAACAAAGCGAGATGGCTACAGTTGGAGGACAAACTCGAACAGTGGGTTGTTGAACAGAGAGCAACAAGTAAAAGTGTCAGTACCATCACTATTCGAATGAAGGCAAGCGAACTTAACATGGAGGATTTTAAAGGCGGTGCTTCTTGGTGCTTTCAGTTTATGAAAAGATGTAATCTCTCCATCCGCACACAAACTACTGTTTCACAGCAACTGCCAAAAGACTTCCAAGAAAAGCTGGCTACTTTCCGCACATATTGCAAAAACAAGATTACTGAAAAAAAGATCCGGCCAGAGCACATCATCAACATGGAGCAAGTGAGCTTTACATGTATATTTTGTGTGTTGTGTTGTTGTGTTGTGTTGTGAGCAATGTTGAGTTATTGATATTCTTATTGGGGCGGCATGGCGTAGTGGGTAGAGCAACCGTGCCAGAAACCTGAGGGTTTCAGGTTCGCTCCCCGCCTCTTACCATCCAAAAATCGCTGCCGTTGTGTCCTTGGGTGGGACACTTCACCCTTTGCTCCCGGTGCCACTCACACCGGTGAATTGAATGATAGGTGGTGGTCGGAGGGGCTGTTGGTGCAAATTGCAGCCACGCTTCCGTCAGTCTACCCCAGGGCAGCTGTGGCTATGAAAGTAGCTTACCACCACCAGGTGTGATTGAATGATGGGTTCTACATGTAAAGCGACTTTGGGTACTTAGAAAAGCGCTATATAAATCCCAGGTATTATTATTATTATTATTATTATTGCTCTGCACTATTTTGAGTGTTACTATTTTGTGATTGCGTTGACGTTTGATTTTACGGGTAAATCAGCTGTTTATTTATTTTGGGAGTGAACAGAGTTGTCAGAACGCTGGTTTGCAATCTATTAATAAAGTTTGACTGACCTATCTGATTGTTTTGTTGACATTCCCTTTAGCGCAGCTCCATCTAATGGATGCATAGGTGCGCCTTATAATCCGGTGCGCCTTATATATGAACAAAGTTTTGAAATATGCCATTCATTGAAGGTGCGCCTTATAATCCGGTGCGCCTTATAGTGCGGAAAATACGATAGTTACTGCGCTAATGTATTGTAACGCTACAAACAGAGCAAGTGCAAAGCTTAATTTTTACTTAATTGCTCCTTCAGGGAGATCTCCAAGCCTCTTGTGCCTCTCGGTATGGCCGGCGTCCTGCTCGTGCACATCCTCCACCTTCACTGCAAGGGAATGGTATGTTCTCACATAGCAGCTTCCAGAACATATGTTGTTTTCCCCGACTTCACTTGATTGTTCCCTCTTTCAAACTAGACACGTAGTAAGGTTGGCACCATGTGGAAAGCGGCAGGGCTTAATTGGAGTGACTTCCTGTCCAAGAATGAAGACGTCAACAAGTTTGTCACTGAGCAGGTTTGTGTCTCCTCAAGGATTAAATAACCAAACATGAACTAAAGTGCTAAGGAGATGATTATTTTGCTTTTGTATTGTTTATTTTTGGTTGGTATTTTGTTATTACATTTCAGTGGAATTTTCAAAGCACTAAATGTGGAGTTCAAACCATCATGTGACATTAATTCTCTTTTGATTTTTAAATCATGTATGCTATTTTTTTTAAACTATTTTAGAAAGTGGAGTTTACAACAGGCGAGGAGGAAAAGTCCAAAGACAGCACTAAGATGTTGCTGAGTTGGGAGGAGATCCGGCAAGAGCTGGATCGCCTCCTTCGCGAGAAGGCCAGCGACCAGCGCATCAAAGACTGGTTAGAGGTGCGACTTTATGCTATGTTGACACAAACAAAAACACACATTGAAAACAAACTGGCCGGGATGTTTTTTAGAGACGTTTTAGTAAATATAAGTCATACTGCGCTTAAATTGGGCAGCACGGGGAAACGGGTTAGTGCGTATGCCTCACAATATGAAGGTCCTGTTTGTATGTCCGGCCCCACCCGTGCGACCCCGAGAGGGACAAGCAGTAGAAAATGGATGGATGGACGGACTGCGCTGAAATTGCATATTAATTTGTAGTCTAATTAATAATTGATGGAATACTCCGTAATAAAGCGTTAATTTTGACACCTGTAGTTTAAAAACATGAGAGAATGTTGTAAATTTCATAAGGCACAAACCAAAATCGCTCTGTTTTATCCATCTACACACAAATGCTGAAGCCAGAGTTTTTCAAACGCTCCCAATTTAATGACACAAACCTACCATTGGCCAAAACGCAAATACGTTTTTTAAAAATAACCGTGTTCGTGTGGCCATGGCCATAGATGTCCACTTTATATTTCCCTCCCAACTTTTCCTCCGTTTGTTTTCAGGCCAACCTTGATGAGCAGCAGAGAGCCACCAACCTGTTTGTGCGTGCACTCATGACCGCCGTGTGCCAGTCAGCCATCACAGGTAAAGACAACTCGCCCTCATAATCAAATGATTACGTTTGGAAGCATGTGTTCAATGGCCGCCCCTTTTTTCAGGTGACCAGTACAAGTTGGACATACAGCAGCTCAACTTCAGAGCCAAGCTCTTGCAGGACTACCTATGTGATGAGGACAAAGAGCTGCAGGCGCTTTATGCGCTGCAGGCTCTAACGGTGGACCTGGAGCAGCCTGCAAGTGAGTGTCCTCTATTTTATGAGCACCAATAGAAGTAATAGACATTGATGATCTATGGAAAAAAAAATATCAAGGATAAACAATAGTTCCTTTTTTTGGATTTTGTTCATATGTGCATTTTGACACATAAATCGCTTAATTCACTTCTCTCACTGCAAACTCTAGTATAGCGTGACGCGCACCTCCAAAAAATGTTTAAAACTTCTGTACTGTAAAACGCTGCGATTGGTCGACTTATAAATTATTTCCTGAGTGTATGACTCTTTTACAGGGTGTAAGGGTGCCTTCTCGTAGGAACTGAGATGAACTTTAACAACAAAATAACATCAGTTAGTTCCAGCTGCAATAACACTCTTTACTCATTGTTCGTGACAAAGGAAGCTAAAAAGAGAGTCATATAGGAAGTTGTGGCTGATCAGAGTTGACGTCACATGCTCAATCCTGACCAAGAGGTGGGGTCTTCAAAGTGTGGCCAAGGGGCATTCATTGGCCTGCGGCACATTGTAGAACTACTATTAAACAAAAACAATGTAACAAGATGATAAATCAACACAACTTGAAATGCTATGGATGGCTAGAAGACGAAAGACGACTTTTATTTCCGGTTGAAGGCTCAGTCTTAACAGAAATGCAATGCAGCACAGCAGCACCTACAGTGAGCGAACTCGTCCAAAGTAGGGCGCCGTATCACAAACATTAACACACCTTTTCAGTTTATTTGCCTTGTTTTTGTTTCTTTTAAAACTATTTGTATTATGACCATCGGCAAAAAATATCCATATATTAGCTGCAACCTTTTGTGAGTCGCAGGATTCAAAGCCTAGGAAAAAAGTAGCGGTTTATAGTCCGGAATTTACAGAATTTTTTTGGGTGATAATACAAATTTAGGTATTGATCCAATACCAAGTAGTTACAGGGGCAGTATTGATCATACCAATATCGATACGTAAAATGTTCAAGATTTTTTGATGTCGCAATTATATTTAGACAAAAACACAGGATGGCAGAGTAACAATATCAATTAAATATTTCAATAATTTTCTCTTACTGGCTTTGATTTAAATCCTTTGGTTTTGCCCCATGAAGCCCTCCTTATTGTGTTCAGGTACTTATTTCTTGAGGTTGTGGACAATAATAAAAACGACAAAAGATTTTGTGCTAATAAAAATTATTGATCTAATCGCTGTAGTATCGACCATATACGGATTCTGTACTTGGTATTGTTGCTTATCATATTTTTATTGATGCGGCCACCTTTGTTTCATTCAAGAGCTTTATCTTGCAGTTAGCACATCCTCCTACGATGTGGAGTGCAGCATATTTTGCTATTTCTCCTCCTCCAGTGGTAATAATACATGTAAGAAACATAGTTTATTTGCCGCCATGGATGTGAGTATTACTGACTCACAAGTGGCTTTGCACTGAGGAGGGACATTAGCTGCGAGCATGAATGCTAGAGTGCGTTGAGGACGCGTTTGTTTTATGATCATGATGTTACGATAGTAGGGCTGAACAAATAATCACATTTTGATTTCGATTATGACTTCTCACAATCATGAAAATATTATAATAAAAACAACATTAATGGGCCGCGCAACGTGAATGCAAATTCCGGAATTCCGGTAAAACGAATGACGAGCAAATGAGTAAAAAAACAAGTGTTTACTAGAAGTTTGGTATCTCACCATGGTTGCAGCTTTTTGTTTGACACATCACTACGTATGCCTAATCAATGATCACTAGACTCAACAACAAAAAAAGTAAGGCATGTGATTTTTGCGTTCACGTAACTGCGGATAGAGTCACATAATTGGCCAATAAAACTAAATCCAGTTAAATGTTAAATGCAGAATATTAGGGAAATGAACATAAATGTAAGTTCAATGTTGTCATTGTGAGAAAAATTACCATTTAAAATTAACAATTACAACATAAAAAATGAATTTTATTGTTTTTATGTATTATTTAAACTTACTGTTATTACTATATATTTTACTTGTTGTGGTTTATTTGTTACTAATATACAGTACAGGCCAAAAGTTTGGACACACCTTCTCATTCAATGCGTTTTCTTTATTTTCATGACTATACATTGTAGATTGTCACTGAAGGCATCAAAACTATGAACACATGTAGAGTTGTGTACTTAACAAAAAAAGGTGGAATAACTGAAAATAGGTTTTATATGCTAGTTTCTTCAAAATAGCCACCCTTTGCTCTGATTACTGCTTTGCACGCTCCTGGCATTCTCTTGATGAGCTTCAAGTGTCATAGTTTTGATGCCTTCAGTGACAATCTACAATGTAAATAGTCATAAAAAAAAGGAAAAACATTGAAATGAGAAGGTGTGTCCAAACTTTTGGCCTGTACTGTATATCCGTTTTTAAAAGTATATTTAAATTTTGATGGTACAGTAAATACTCGTTTTCAAATTAATGCGCAATCGTGATTTAATATGAATTTTGGTTTATTATTTTTGCCATAATCGTTGAGCCCTAAACAATAGTATTGAAAGCTTTGTCGTTGGCCAACTTTATATCATCTGTATCGTGAAACCTTACTTTCCTCTTGTCTTTGGTCCAATGCTATTTGAGTAATATCGGGTCCACATGGACCTCCTCCTGTCCCCCCCCCCTGCAGACCTGCTGGGCATGTTCTTCAAAGAGCTGTACAAGAATGACGTCATCAAAGACGATTCCTTTTTCAAGTGGGAATCGTGCAAAGACGTCGCGGAGCAATCGGGCAAAGGTGTGGCCTTGAAGTCCGTCATGTTCTTCTTAAATTTTCTTCGCAGCGCAGAGAGCGAGTCTGAAGAGGACTGAAAAGTCCAGAGCTTGGACTCTGCTGCCCCCTGTTGGCCAGGCGACCGGGGTGTGACGAATCAAGGACAATGTTGCCTTAGTGGCAGACTCAAATCAATCCTCAATGAGGATAATTATCTTTGTTTTGTTTCTTCGAGGGATGGACTCAGAAAACAATCAATTCTCTCCTCCCTTCCCTCTCTCACCTCCTTACTGTTTCCACAGCAAGTGTCCTCATGTAATAAACTTGAAAAGTTATTCAGCAGGATTCCCACATCACTGAAATGATTTTCCTCCAGGCCGCAGCCCTACGGGATGTTTTTTTTTTTTTTTTATGGTTGCGCATTAATCTGCCTAATCTTTGAGATGAGTCCATGTTGCTGAGAGTTGCCAGTGTAACTCAAGCGTGGACGTTTCTAATCATGACGAGAAAATCACGGCGGACAAGAGGAACATTAACCAAGATGACATCCTTAATAGAATGGAGTTTCTAGTCTCGCCTTCTGGACTGACCTTTTTACCTTGATTGCTAGGGTGGTGTGATCTTGATGCTTCCTTTCAACCCTCTTCATCCCCCGTGGTGAAGCACACCGACTGACTCTTCATCAATCTTACCTCCGCTGCGGAGGACTCTTAACGACTCAATCGCCATAAAACTTGAAGTCTGCAGAAAATTCACTTGATGAATTATATAAAAAGTTAAAAACAGAAAATATCCGGAAAACTTTTTCTACGTCGAGTGGGAACTCCTTCCTGGAGCATTCTGTAAATATATAATAATTAAAACTTTTCCTTTTTTTTTTTTTGGTCATTTTTGAGATAATGCAGTTGTCCGAATGCAGAGAGGTGCTTTAGATAATCCTTTATCAGTTTTATTGGAATTTTGTAAATATATTTTTTTGCTTTCTTTATTTAAGAAATTATGGCTTCTTTTGCATCGGAAACTGGAAAGACGAGGAACATTGCAAATAAAGGACTTATTAAGTTGCATTGAGGAGCTGATTTTTTTTTGTGCATGATTTGAAAGGATGCCATTGCCTTTAAAAACGTTTTGTTGCTAACACAACTGAATGATGATTGAATTTCTCAACATGATTGACCAGAACTGTACTTTTTGTGGGAGTCGCGTAATCTTTCACTGCTGCATATTGAGTGCATTAAGTTATTTTGTATCACAAAAAGGTCATAAAAATATACATTACATTTGACTTTTATGAGAAGATGCAACTTGGGACTTTAACTTTTTATATATATATTTTTTTTTTTTACAAACTCTTTGCTCAAAAAAAAACCCCTGCATATTCTGTGAAAATGGCATTAACACTCACAATGATTTAGTTGTTTTTTTTTAACATGTATATTTTAGATTTTAAAAAGTTATATCTAAGGTTAGGTAGGTAGTTGGAACATTTTAAAATATATTTCCATATATACAATTTATGTCCGTTTCATGAGAATGAGTTTAAAAAGTCACTTTATTGCCCCTAAAATAACACATTTTGGCTTTTATGACACAAATGGCTCGAGGATCAAATAAAATACTTTTTTTCAAATATTGTGTCATGTCTATTATGTTAAGTTGCTGAAAGAATGTGGTGAAAAGTAAAAATATTACAGCCTTATTCCAAAATGGGGAAAAAAAACTTCCCTCACAATTCTTCCCACAATGACAAAACAGTTTTTTTATTTAATTATTAATAAAAATGTAAACAGAAATTGAGGTATAAACTTGTTTTTTTGTGGTGTGAGAAATTTCAAGTCAAATATGTTTTCAGGAAGACTGGAAGTTCGTT
Organism: Entelurus aequoreus; assembly: GCF_033978785.1. Classification (NCBI taxonomy): domain Eukaryota; kingdom Metazoa; phylum Chordata; class Actinopteri; order Syngnathiformes; family Syngnathidae; genus Entelurus; species Entelurus aequoreus. The sequence goes on from NC_084746.1 coordinate 30,265,589, forward strand.
TTTGAAGATGCACAGACAACCAATCAGCACTTGTGCCATGTGCTATGCTGATTAATTCCTTTAGGGCAGGGGTGTCAAACGTACGGCCGGGGGTGGGGGATGGGTGTATGTTTTTTGTCATAAAAAATACAATCATGTGTGCTTGTCCCTGCAGACTGTATTGATCTATATTGATATATAATGTAGGAACCAGAAATATTAACAGAAAGAAACAACCCTTTTGTGTGAATGAGTGTAAATGGGGTAGGGAGGTTTTTTGGGTTGGTGCACTAATTGTAAGTGTGTCTTGTGTTTTTTATGTGGATTAAATAAAAACATTTTTTTTTTTTTTTTTTTTTTTAAATGTCTTGTGCGGCACCAATCGATCCACGGGCTGGTAACGGGCTACTGCCCGGTGGTTGGGGACCACTGTTCTATCGGGTTCAGGCCAGTCAAGTTCATCCACACCAGACTGTCATTCATCTCTTTATGGACCTTGCTTTGTGCACTGGTGCACAGTCATGTTGGAAGAGGAAGGGGCCCGCTCCAAACTGTTCCCACAAGATGGGGGGCATGGAATTGTCCAAAATGTTTTGGTATCCTGGAGCATTCAAAGTTCCTTTCACTGGAACTAAGGGGCCAAGCCGAACTCCTGACAAACAACCCCACACTATAATTCCTCCTCCACCAAATTTCACACTCCTACCACTTTGTGGCTGAGTTGCTGTTGTTCCCAAACGCTTCCATTTTCTTATAATAAAGCCGACAGTTGACTTTGGAATATTTAGGAGCGAGGAAATTTCCCGACTGGATTTGTTGCACAGGTGGCATCCTATGACAGTTCCACGCTGGAAATCACTGAGCTCCTGAGAGCGGCCCATTCTTTCACAAATGTTTGTAGAAACCGTCTCCATGCCTAAGTGCTTGATTTTATACACCTGTGGCCGGGCCAAGTGATCAGGACACCTGTTTCTGATCATTTGGATAGGTGGCTAAATACCTTTGGCAATATAGTGCAGTGTTTTTCAACCACTGTGCCGCGGCACACTATTGTGCCATGAGATACAGTCTGGTGTGCCGTGGGAGATTATGTAATTTCACCTAATTGGGGTAAAATATTTTTTGCAAACCAGTAATTAGTGTCTGTGCTGTCTAGAGATCGGCAAAGTAACCGTGTAATACTCTTCCATATCAGTAGGTGGCAGCAGGTAGCTAATTGCTTTGTAGATGTCGGGAACATGGTTTGTCGCGATCACAATATGCAGACGACAGCGGGAGGCAGCGTCCAGGTAAAAAAGTATCTAATGCTTAAATCAAAAATAAACAAAAGTCAAGTGCCGTGAAGAAAAGGCATTGAAGCTTAGGGATGGCTATGCAAAACAAAGCTAAAACGGAACTGGCTGCAAAGTAAACAAAAACAAAATGCTGGACGACAGCAAAGACTTACAGCGTGTGGAGCAGCAGACTCTCACCAGATACTTGTAGTTCGCAGAGCTCCACACAAGGATCTGGGCTCGAGGGCATTGCAAACTCCTCCAAGATAGCAAAAAATAATGAACCCATCAGGATCGCCGGGTGGGATTTCATAGATGTGACGTAGCGCCGAAGCGACTTTGATTCAAACAACAATGGCGGCACGAGGGCTGCGTCTTGTGCTGACATTGATTCTGCTATTACAACTGTATTGTCGAATCTATCGAATATTAATTCTTTAAAAGATGAACAGAGAACGGTTTTGAAGACATTTATTGGTGGCAAGGATGTTTTGGCTCTTCTTCCGACCGGGTTTGGATTTCCCAGCGTCGCTCTCATCAGCGTCACGGGTTGATTTCGAAGTAGCACGTCATTCAAGATAACAGACAAGTGGTTTATCCAATCACATACAATATCTTTTTTTTTTTTACAAGGCCCCGCCTTCTGAAATACATCTCCTATTGAGAAGTCCCAGACACTTGTGTGGAGCTCAGCGAACTACAAAGATCTGGCGAGAGTCAGGTTAGCAGACGGCATCCACAAAGTACATCCGTACAATCAACAACAAAATAGGATAGGATAGGACTTTATCGTCATTGCACAAGTACAACGAAACTATGTTTTCAGCACAAACCCGTTTAAGATTAGACAAACAAACAGTGTACAGGATTACAGAACAGGAACGCTGATGGGTCGCCAAAGGCGCCCCGTAAAAGATAAGAAAAAGGTTTAACGGGAAGAAGATGAGTAAAAAAAATACAATCTAGACTGGGCTCCTAAGGGGGCCTAGTCTGGAGTGGGAAAAAACCTCCATGCAATGCACACATAAACACGTTACATTTAATCACGACAACTCGCAACAGAGCGGCGGGGAGTTGGGACCCTGGAGGGCGACTGCTGCTATGAAGCGCTGCCAGCCGACCATCACCCCGAGGGGAAACAAGCGGTGGTGAAGGCGTGGGGTGGGGGAGGGTGTGTGTGTGTATGTGCCCAATGTCTTGGGTGTGATGATGTAATGTATAGACTGAGGCCGATCTGCACGCAAGCAAAAGTTCTACTCCAGGTGTCGTTGAGGAGGGAGGGAGGTCAAAAGCGTCCATCATTGAGGTGTCCTCGGGGGTGTTTTCAGAATAGCCTGCTCCTGTTGTTCACGGCGTCAAGGCCATTCGAGGGAGTCAAATCGTAGATTAGGATGTTTGTTTTCCGCGAGCAGACAATACAATGACTTGTCTGTTCTATTCGTCCATGCTGGCTGCTCTCATATTCAATTCCATTTTCCTTTTCAGCAAGCTTCTCCATGATGTGATCCATCTTGCACAGCCCGGCCCAAACCTTCCATTGCGACGAACAGCCTTTGGGCTCCTTGAATGGCTGCCATTGTCTTAAAATAGGAGCGCAAGACAAGAACTAAAACACTACACACAGGAAAACAGCGAAAAAAAACTCCAAAAAAGTCACGGCGTGATGTGACAGGTCGTGACAGTGCTTTAAGACAAGGGCTATAGTGATGCATGCTTGGTTATGGTTCGAATTCATATCCAACAATTGCGAGAACAACTTTTTATTGTCAATATCGGCTGCTGAGTTTCATTTTTTAATGTTGTCTGCTGGTGGTGTGCCTTAGCTCAAAAAAGGTTGAAAAACACTGATATAGTGTATATGCATGTAAAGAAGAGCAGGATTTGAGGGGGGGTGACCCCGCCTTTTCCTCTCGTCACCCCCCCTTTTCCCTGCCTTGATGACGCTCACCATATCGGGAGACATTTGGGCAGCCAAGCAATCCATGGTGTCTCCTCCTCCTCCTCCTACTCCTCCTCCTCTCTGGCGGAGATCCGACGCCGTATAGTCGGCGGAGCGAAGATGCTCCCAGGGACGGCGTGACACCGGAGCTCCACCGCGGGCCAACGCAGCGGGAGGAGAAACGGCGCCCTATCGTTGCAATCTGTCTGTCGTGCGCATTATGACTTACAGGTAGGTGCTCCCTCATGACGTCGATGATGATGATGGTGGTGGTGATGATGGTGGTGCTTTGGGAGGACGGGCGGTGCGGATCAAGGGGGGTTGCCATGCGGGGAAAACCTACAGCATCTCCATCCCCTGCATTGCTTGTTGTTGCGAGATAACTGGCAGTCTTCGTCAAGGGCTGACTGAGCCTGGCGGTACGTGAACGCACCATTTCCACCACACCGTCGGGCCCCTGCGGCTGCCTCCCTTCACGCCCACACAAGCTGCTTGAGCTCGGCTTGACTAGGAGGCTGGAGAGCCCACTTGTTGGTCCTCCACCGTCACCGTCTCCACCTGTGGGACGACAACGCACAACTCACCCTCCCTCAAACACCAGCCCTCAGAGAATCGACACATTCAAACGCGCTCGTTTTTATTGGAACACATGCACCCTAAGGACACTTTATTAGGCACACCTGCACAGTGTAACGACTGAGATGCCTTTAGAGCAGGGGTGTCAAACGTACGGCTTGAGAGCCGGATCAGGCCCGCGAACAGGTTTTATCCGGCCGGCAGGATGAGTTTGCTAAGTATAAAAATTAATCTGAAATTTTTGAATGAAAGAAACTGCTGTTCTAAATGTGTCCACTGGATGTCGCAATAGCAATTCTTTGTATGTTTGTAGATGATGCTACATATGTACAAAATAAACCACATGATGTTAGTACATCAGTCGAGGAAAATGATCAAACTACATAAACAAGGTCCGTGTTCATTCTATTTCCAATTCTGAAACGCACATCAAAAAACAAAATGAGGGCCGTTTTTTGATTTTTATTATATATGGCAGATTTTTAAACAAACAAAAAAGGGTTGATTTTCATTAAAATATTGCCATGAAATTGGATTTTGTGCTGTTTCCCTTTTATGGATTTTTATTTTTCCAAATAAACACAAAAATCGAAGATATGTTCATCCAAAATGTGTGGTCGTTTGAAAAAAGTGTCAATAAATAGTTGCCTAACTTTTGTTTCAGAAATGAAAATAGAAAAAAATGGCCCAAAATGTGTTTTTCGCATTAGAGAATTGGAAATAGAATGAACGGAAGGTATATGGACCTGTGCCTTCTATTTCCAATTCTGAAACGCAAAACAAAAAATGAAATTAGGGTGTTTTTTTGATTTTTTTACTATAAATGGCAGATTTAAAAACAAACAAAAAAGGGTTGATTTTCATTAAAATATTGCCATAAACTTTTATTTTGTCCTGTTTTCCTTTTATGGATTTGTATTTTTCCAGATAAACACAAAAATCCAATTCATGTTTATCTAAAATGCAAAAATGTGTGTTTGTCTTTGTGATGACAAATTGAACCGGAAGCAGTATTTTAGGTCGGGGTACCTTCCGTTCATTCTATTTCCAATTCTTAAATGCAAATCAAAAAACTAATTTCGGGCCATTTTTTCTATTTTCATTTCTGAAACAAAAGTTGGACAACTATTTAATGACACTTTGTTTTAAAACGACAATAGGACTCTTGCTGAACAAAGGCGTTACCATCCATCCATCCATTTTCTACCGCTTGTGTTAGCGTTATGCTAAAAACATGCTAAACGCAAAGGAAAAGGTAAAATACTGCTTCCGGTTCAATTTGTCATCACACAGATAACCACACATTTTTGCATTTTAGATAAACATGAATTGGATTTTTGTGTTTATCTGGAAAAATACAAATCCATAAAAGGAAAACAGGACAAAATAAAAGTTTATGGCAATATTTTAATGAAAATCAACCCTTTTTTGTTTGTTTTTAAATCTGCCATTTATAGTAAAAAAATAAAAAAAACACCCTAATTTCATTTTTTGTTTTGCGTTTCCGAATTGGAAATAGAAGGCACAGGTCCATGTACCTTAGGTTCATTCTATTTCCAATTCTCTAATGCGAAAAGCACATTTTGGGCCATTTTTTTCTATTTTCATTTCTGAAACAAAAGTTAGGCAACTATTTATTGACACTTTTTTCAAACGACCATAGGACTCCTGCTGAACAAAGGTGTTACCGTTGTGCTAAAAACACACTAAACACGAAGGAAAAGCTAAAATACTGCTTCCGATTTAATTTGTCATCACACACGCATTTTTGCATTTGGGATTACCATGAATTGGAATTTTGTGTTTATCTGGAAAAATAAAAATTCATAAAAGGAAAACAGCACCAAATCAAATTTCATGGCAATATTTGAATGAAAATGAACCATTTTTTGTTTGTTTTCAAGACTACCATATATAATAAAAGTCGAAAAACGGCCTTATCTTTGTTTTTTGAGTTGCGTTTCAGAATTGGAAATAGAATGAACGGAAGGTACACGGACCAAACAACATAATGTAATTTAATTTTGATATACTTTTTTTTTTATCTTAATAGATTGAAAATGAAAACCAATGAGTGGACTGATGAACATCATCACATAATTTTTCAGAAAATATAAATAACGACAAATAAAGATAGAATAATACTAACCGCAACATGTAAGTGTAAAAAAAAACCCCGACAACATTATGATTTGTACAATTTCAGAATGTGCTTGTTCTATTTTTAAACAAAGAAAACAATCTGAAGTTGTCTTTATTTTTAAGTTATCGTGCCGTGATTTTACCAGTCCGGCCTACTTGGGAGTAGATTTTTCTCCATGTGGCCCCCGATCTAAAATGAGTTTGACACCCCTGCTTTAGAATGACACGAATGCTCACTTTTGAGATATCTATGTAACAAAGTGGGCTCTACATTTACCTGTAAAAAATGTCAATATAGGTGTGCTTAACGAATAACGTTATTATTGATCATGATTACTTTAGATCACAGGTGTCAAACTCAAGGCCCGGGGACCAGTTCTGGCCCGCCACATCATTCTATGTGGCCCGCGAAAGCCTGGAAAAAAGGGTTTCAATAAAATCATTTTTATTTTATTTAATTTTTTTAACTAAATGCATTAGTTTTTTCAATTTTGACAGAAAAAAATGCATATTTTAAACTTTAATATTACCTGATCATGCCAATTATATTATTATATACTGTATTGCAAAACTATTTTTGTGAGATAAAAACAAATCGCTAAATATCTGCTTGTCACCTTTATTTATGATTTTAAAGCAAGTTATACATAAAAAAAATCGAATAATCAAATGCATATGCATTTCGATTAATCATGATTAATCACAGGTTATTACCCGCATCTAAAAATGTAAATTAATTTAAGAAAATTACACTCTCTGAAAGCAACCATTACTGCAATGTGGCCTTCAATGAAAATGAGTTTGATGATTTCATTGTTATTTTTTATAATCAATATAATTACATAATATGTAATACAATACGTAATGTAATTTATTTTGTATGTTTGTTTTAAGTCATGCAGTGGCACCCATTTATCAATTATGTTCAATTATATATTTCATCCTCATATTATATTTAAGAAATTATTCACACAATATAATAAACATCAACAATAATTCATGGTCAAATAAAATGTTATCATTATGATGTTGTTTATTGTATTATTTTATCAATAATCTAATTGTTTATTATAGTTCATATTTTATGATTAATTGTTTATTGTATATTATAAAATGAAAACAACAATAATTCAATTTAATATTATAAACTACACAGCAGGGGATTAAAACTCGTTATGGTTATATTTCATAATATATGAAAATAAATGTAAAATGATTTACCTCATGATATTATTACACAATTGCCCGTGCATTTGATTATACTTTTTACATACATAATAAAAAAAATGGCATCCCAGAATTTTACTGTAATTTTTTTTATTTCTACAGTATATTACTGTAAAGGAAAAAAAACGACCCACTGTTTTTTTTTACGGTATAATTGACTGAGCTGCCAGTTTTTATAGTCAAATTTATTGTTATTTTTACAGTGTACAATTTGATGGATACTTGCTTTAAAATCACAATTCAAACAAATAATTAAGTATGTATTTGTATTTGAACAAAAAATTCAATGAACAAATATGCAACATCTGTCAAAATGGAGACAGATAGAAAAATAAAGTACTTTGTTTCCGCATAGAACATAATGTGGTGGGTCAGATCTGGCCCCCGGGCCTTGAGTTTGACACCTGTGCTATATATACAGATTTTTTTTATACAAGATTGATAAAATACTATTTAATATAATTGAATATAGTATAATTAATACTTTGATAAAGATATACGTTTTCCGTTACTAATATTTTAAATATTTTCATTTAAAGACCATACAGTTTGTGTACGCTTTTTTGGAAATGATTTGCTTAAAATGATGTTACTTTCACTCGGAAAAAATAATTGCAATAATAACCATAAAAAATATCATTAAAACCTAATAGCAAGTCATCTTAATATTTTTTTTTAAATCTGAAGACAGTACCAATTTTTGAGAAAAAGTTCATACATCACCATTTCTTTGACCAATCAATAGAAATAATAATAATATGAGAAGATTTAATAGCTAAGTCACAGGTAGAAAATGTTCCAAAAGTATATTTACTTTTCTTTTATTGAAATGTTAATATTTTCCATTTTAGGACAATTTGCTAAATTTTTGCAAATTTGTTCATGTTACATTGTGGACGTCGTTTTTTTTTACTTCTCATACTATACGGATATTGTAGCCATGACTACTGGCCGATACGATCCAATACGATATCAGCACGAATAAAATAAATGTTTTATTGTTTTCTAGTTTGGAATGTTAGAGCCGGACACCTTGATGAAATTATATGTTGTTGTGATCTTGTGGTCATATCTTGGATTCTTACACTTCTGAGTCTCATTTACTTGTAGTATTTATTTGTGCTAGGTGGATTTATGGCTCTTTGAAGGGAGTCGGATCTTGAGGAGCCGTTCAAAACACTGGCTCATTACTATAGTTCTTTTTTTGTAACTCTTTTTTTTTTGTATCAAGGAAACACTCATTGGTAGCAGTTATAACACAAGATGTGGATCAGAATAATTTAAATGTACACCAAAATTACTCTATTGGTGGCAATTATTCTGAAATATTGGCTATGTTTTTATTTTATTTATTTTTTCCTTCTTAACGTCCCTTAAGGTGCCATATCCCTATGCTTGTGACATCACCTAATAAACTTTGTACAGTACAGAAAAAACACACAAATAAGCAAATATAAAATGTATATACATTCCTCAACAGTATAAATACATTTTAATTTAAAAAAAAAAAGATAATAAAAATGTGAATCTAACATTGTACAGTACTACCCTTGAACATACTTGAACTACTTTACAAAACAGAGCAATTGCTTTCGGTCTCCCCTAGAGGGGGGGGGGGGGGGGGGGTTACCCACATATGCGGTCCTCTCCAAGGTTTCTCATAGTCATTCACATTGACGTCCCACTGGGGTGAGTTTTCCTTGCCCGTATGTGGGCTCTGTACCGAGGATGTCGTTGTGGCTTGTACAGCCCTTTGAGACACTTGTGATTTAGGGCTATATAAATAAACATTGATTGATTGATTGATTGATTGAATGAGCAGAAAAAGTCAATAAAAAACATAAATATCTATTTACTGTAACTATTTTTTTTAAATGTCTGCTACTTTTCCTTTGATTCTGAGTCATTCTCGAGTACAGCTGCTAGTCGAGTGTATGTGCATGAAAAATGGCTCCCAAAGGAATGGCTCTCATAGTTCACTCCGAAGAGTCTTTCAAAAGACTCGATTCATTCGCGAACCTCACATGTCTATTGCCCCAGTCAGGCAGTAATCTATTGTTAAAGGGGAATGTTGCCTATCGTTGCACAATCCCTATATGAGACAAGCACACATGTTTTTCTTTTTTTTTATGCATTCTAACTCATAAAGAAACATTAGCAAAAGTCAGCCAACAATAGAGCCAATGGTAGTGGCTCTATTCTGCCTATCAGGTGCTCTAAAAAGCATCCAAAAAACCTCCATCAAGGTTTCATTAGACATGCTGTGGGTATACAGTACAGGCCAAAAGTTTGGACACACCTCCTCATTCCATGTGTTTTCTTTATTTTCATGAGTATTTACATTGTAAATTGTCACTGAAGGCATCAAAACTATGAATGAACACATGTGGAGTTATGTAATTAACAAAAAAGGTGAAATAACTTAAAACATGTTTTATATTCTAGTTTCTTCAAAATAGCCACCCTTTGCTCTGATTACGGCTTTGCACACTCTTGGCATTTTCTCGATGAGCTTCAAGAGGTAGTCACCTGCAATGGTTTTCACTTCACAGGTGTGCCTTATTATCAGGGTTGATTAGTGGAATTTCTTGCTTTATCAATGGGGTTGGGACCATCCGTTGTGTTGTGAATGAGAAGGTGTGTCCAAACTTTTGGCCTGTACTGTACATGTAATATAGTATCAGGCACACGCACAATAACATGTAAGATAATGTTGACCATAAAAGAGTGGAAGTGTCAAGCGTCACATGTTCGGTTGTTTCCTTAGTTCATGCTTATTTCCTGTTTAGCGCTCTTATTTTGGTTCACTTTCCTGCATGTCTCCCTGAGCGCTCTTTTCTTTCCCTGTTTGGCAGCCTGGCCACACCTGGTCATGGTTGCAAATTAACTGGCTGCTATTTATGCCTGCCTCGCCCTCCAGTCAGGGCTGGAGGATTGTTTCCACGTTGCTGACTTGTTTTGCTGTATGCTAGTTTTATGCTTTCATGCACTTCCCCACTGCAATTCCTTGTGCTTACGATAATTACAAGACCTTTACCTGCGCGTCATCCTCCTGTCTCCGGCATTTGGGGTCACAACTACCACAGCCATGCGAGTATGTGGCAGGAAGTGGAGAATGACTAACTTTTTTCCCTACAGTAGCAATAATTGTTTATTTTATACAAAACTGTCAATTATCCATCTTAATTGCAGACGCTTATATGCAAACTATAACTACCATATTTTTCGGACCATAGGGCGCACCGGATTAAAAGGCGCACTGCGGATGAGCGGGTCTATTCAGGTCTACTTTCATACAAAAGGCGCACCGGATTATAAGGCGCATTGAAGGGGTCATATTCTTATTTTTTTCTAAATGTAAAACAATTCCTTGTGGTCTACATAACATGTGATGGTGGTTCTTTGGTCAAAATGTTTCATAGATTATGTTTTACAGATCATCTTCAAGTAGCTTTCTGACAGTCGCTTCAGGATGCGCCGTTTTGTGGGCGGTCTTATTCACGTGGCTCACCTTCGACAGCGTCTTCTCCCCGTCACCTTTGTTGTAGCGGTGTAGCGTGCAAGGACGGGTGTGGAAGAAGTGTCAAAAGATGGAGCTAACTGTTTTAATGACATTCAGACTTTACTTCAATCAATAACGGAGCAGCATCTTCTCATCCGTGGCTCACTAGTGTAACATCAACGCCGGAAATGTGTCCCGTGAAAAACCGTCCGACCGGAACTCTCTAATAACTAAAGTTCCTTGGGTGAAATAATGTAAACTCACTACACCGGTATGTTTTAGCGCTTGCATGGCGAGTTTACTGACAGATATAAGTAAGAACTTTACACTACTTTATATTAGACATGGCAACAGTGGAGGATGAATGTCCCATAACAAGAAGATAGTGAAAAAGAAGAAGCTTATCAACTATGGTGTTGGCACGGACTACAAAGGCGGACGCGTGCAAATTTTCAGGACTTATGCAGATCCCACATACAGATCAGTAGGTACCTTAAGGTAAGAAAAGTTGCTTTTGCATAATATTCCAAGACAAAACGCCAGATAATATGTCTGCTAATAGGTGCCATTTTGTGATCCTTATACACCAGGGGTGTCCAAACGTTTTCCACTGAGGGCTGCACACGGAAAAATTAAAGCATGTGGGGGCCATTTTGATATTTTTCATTTTCAAACCATAACAAAATTTATGAATTTTTTTATTCATTTTACATTTAGGGGTCCCGGGGACCATAAAGGGTCTCAGTCTTTAAAATGTTTTAAAAAAAGTCAGATTATTATTATTTTTTAATTATTTAACGCTTACAGTAAATCTCTATATCAACTTCAAGTTGATATAAAGTAATACAAATTTCTGTTTTTATATAGTAAAACTGAAATATGCAGTAATTAGTAATTAGAGCCCTAAAAGATCAATAATGCAGGACACCATTGATTTTAATTCTTTCATATTTTTGAGTAATCACAGTGAAAAGATAAATAAAAAATCACTAAATATTTTCGGGATCCAAAAGGTGCCCCACTCATAAAGTGATACATTTTTATTAGGTTTTTCTTTTACTTTCAACACTTAAGTTACGAGATCAACTTCAGATATATCTGTCGATTTTATGCTGGAACTATTATTTTGTTTGTTTTATGCGCTTTTGTCAAAGAAAACATATAAATGTTTTTATATGGCTACTACACCATATATGCAATATCTACCACATATAACATTTTAAAGTGAAATATTTGAAGTAATTGGAGCCCTGAAAATAATTCATTATAACATGGATTTTTTGTCATTATTTTTTTTTTGAGCAATGGCAAAAAATAAAAATAAAGAAAGACAAAAGAAAAAAAAACAGCCTGCATGGCAGCTTTTGTGTCAACATTGCAACTTTTTCTCGTTAGATTTCACCTCATTCCACTTTTTTATTTTTACAATAGTATTTCCAGAATGTGTGGCGGGCCGGTAAACAATTAGCTGCGGGCCGCAAATGGCCCCCAGGCCGCACTTTGGACACCCCTGTTATACACACACCATAGTAATACTTGTATGTTGAAGCACAATTCGTCTGTCTATGGTAGCCGTAAATAATGCTTCCACAATCCATCAGGCGGTGCGGCTTCATAGCCTACCAAAGTCGTACTAAAACATTTTGACAGATTTTTGAGGGCCGTGTGTAATGTTCTATATTTTCAATGGAACATTTAACGTTTTGGTGTTGTTTACTGGCCTCATCTTGCAGTCTACACGTATCTCTTATGTGTGACTGCCATCTACTGGTCACACTTATCATTACACCATGTACAAAATAAAATAGCTTTGAGGTTGGTAAGCACAACTGGAATTATTCCGTACATTAAGCGCACCGGTTTATAAGGCGCACTGTAATTTTTTAAAAATTTTAAGTGCGCCTTATAGTCCGAAAAATACGGTACATGAAACATTTTTGGGAAAAATTCCACGAACACTTTGAAGCGATCGATGACGAGAAAAGAACAGATTTTGAACTGTAATGATATGAAGTAAATCACAGTAATAGAATGGAGGTGGAGTTGCAGCATACGCGAAGAAGGACTTGCACTACAAGGTGCTAAAAAACATGTCATTTGCTATTTATACACTTTTTAGATTGTATAACTATCGAAATATGTCATGAATAAAGGACAAATATATTGATCACTTGTGTATAAAGAGCACCTCAGTCAAGTATTGAAAGGTTTTAGGACTGGATTAAGGCAACTTTTACTGACATCAATCAAAATGATTCATTTTCATTTGTGGTGACTTCAACATTGACCTCTTGAACCCTAATAAGCAAAAGACCACTGATGACTTCACAGACACTACGTACAGCTTGAATTAATATCCCCTAACCACAAGGCCAAGCAGAATCACAGGACACGGAGCTACGCTCATCCATGATATATTTACCAGTGACTTTGATGATAAAACTACGAGCGGATTGTTAATAACTGACATCAGTGAAATCTAATCCATTATTATTATTATTATCATCATCTGCCAGTTTTCACAATCCATGAAGGAAACTACAAAAAGAGGAACATTGACGACAAAAATAAATTTCAAAGACTACGCTCAGAGGAAAACATGATTGCCTTTAAGAATGACCGGAGAGAACAACATTGGCACAATGTGTACGGTGAAAATTATGTAAATAAGGCAATTTCTTTAATACAAAGCCCAAAACCAGTGAAGTTGGCACATTGTGTAAATGGTAAATTAAAAACAGAATACAATGATTTGCAAATCCTTTTCAACTTATATTCAATTGAATAGACTGCAAAGACAATATATTTAACGTTCGAAATGAGAAAAGTTGCAAATATTAGCTCATTTGGAATTTGATGCCTGCAAAAAAAAAGCTGGCACAAGTGGCAAAAAAGACTGAGAAAGTTGAGGAATGCTAATCAAACACTTATTTGGAACATACCACAGGTGAACAGGCTAATTGGGAACAGGTGGATGCCATGATTGGGTATAAAAACAGGTTCCATGAAATGCTCAGTCATTCACAAACAAGGATGGGGTGAGGGTCCCCACTTTGTCAACAAATGAGTGAGCAAATTGTCAAACAGTTTAAGAACAACATTTCTCAACGAGCTATTGCAAGGAATTTAGGAATTTCACCATCTACGGTCCGTAATATCATCAAAAGGTTCCGAGAATCTGGAGAAATTACTGCACGTAAGCGGCAAGGCTGAAAACCAACATTGAATGCCTATGACCTTTGATTCCTCAGGCGGTACTGCATCAAAAAGCTGCATCAGTGTGTAAAGGATATCACCACATGGGCTCAGGACCACTTCAGAAGACCACTGTCAGTATCTACAGTTCGTCGCTACATCTGTTAATGCAAATTAATACTGTACTATGCAAAGCGAAAGCCATTTATCAACAACACCCAGAAACGCCGCCGGCTTCGCTGGGTCCGAGCTCATCTAAGATGGACTGATGCAAAGTGGAAAAGTGTTCTGTGGTCTGACGAGTCCACATTTCAAATTGTTTTTGTAAACTGCGGACGTCGTGTCCTCCAGACCGAAGAGGAAAAGAACCATCAGACTGTTATAGGCGCAAAGTTGAAAAGCCAGCATCTGTGATGGTATGGGGGTGTATTAGTGCCCAAGGCATGGGTAACTTACACATTTGTGAAGGCACCATTAATGCTGAAAGGTACATACAGGTTTTGGAGCAACATATGTTGCCATCCAAGCAACGTCTTTTTCATGGACGCCCCTGCTTATTTCAGCAACACAATGCCAAGCCACATTCTGCACGTGTTACAACGGCGTGGCTTAATAGTAAAAGAGTGCGGGTACTAGACTGGCCTGCCTGTAATCCAGACCTGTCTCCCATTGAAAATGTGTGGTGCATTATGAAGCCTAAAATACGACAATGGAGACCCCGGACTGTTGAACAACTTAAGCTGTACATCAAGCAAGAATGGGAAAGAATTCCACCTGAAAAGCTTCAAAAATTGGTCTCCTCAGTTCCCAAACGTTTACTGAGTGTTGTTCAAAGGAAAGGCCATGTAACATAGTGGTAAAAATGCTAAATAACTAAAGTCATGCGATTTTCGATAACATTATCTAACTGACACGTACCAAAAATGTAAAAAATGTAGGTTTGCATTATAACATTTTATATGCTTTTGAATCCTATTTTTAACACAAATATGGCCTCAAGGCGTCTCGTCCTGACATCTTGACTGGAATAGACTAATTGTTATTCCATTATTTCCTAACGTGGAGAACCGGTAGCTTTCCAAGAGTTTAGTACTCGTGTTCTGTCAAAGGTCACCATGGGTATTGGGAGCTTAGTGGTCCACAGGTGTTGCACAGATAACCATGGAACTTCTTAGTGTGTTGCTTTCGGGGGCACTATCACTTTTAATAGGGCTTAGCAGCTTTGGGGTAGGCCTGAGCTGCTTAGTCACACGCCATATGTTTGTCATGGAGACATGGAGCCGACGTTGAGCCTCACCTCCCTCAACTCTGGCCTTTGGGGCCCATTTTTCGCTGGCTTAACACGGCTCCAGCATCTGTGCTGCAAATGTAGGGCATGGCCGTCCGCCTTCCTCCCTGCACGCTGCTGTTAAACAGCGAGCTGTTAGTGTTGCTGAGACGCTGCTGGTGTCGGCCATGAGGAGCAGGTCCAGGAGTAGAGAGGGAAGGCAGGAGGAGGAGGAGGAGGTAAAACGTCGGTATTCTTTTGCAGCCTTCAATGCACTCACTCCAAATTATCCGATCTTGCAGGTGAAATTTGAGGAAATGATTCCGAAGTCGGGAAAATCTCCGGCAGACTCGCGGAAAAGTGTTGGCATCCACGAGTTTGCAGCGCTGGCCAGGTCGTCTCTGAACGGTAAAGGTTGGAAGCGATGTCACCTTTATCTCCGTCTGACTTCAGCGGAGGGATTTCTTGTCTCCTGTGTGTGTTTACGCAGGCATCTCTCAGGCTGTCAGGGACCATGTGACCAAGCCCACCTCCCTGGCCCAGGGCCGGGTAGCCCACCTCATCGAGTGGAAAGGTTGGCCCAAACCTGTGGAGCCTCCTCAGGCCGCACACTTTAACTCTTACTGCCATCTGACTGAAGGGGAGAAGGAGGCGCGCTTCGCTGCAGGTACACTTTATGCCTTGTTGTTGTTGTTGTTGTTGTTGCTGAACTAATAATGTCAAAAATGTTACTTTATTGTGTGAGGACTGTGCCACAAATTCTACTCCAATTACAATAACATACTTATTCAGTATTATGATATTAATTAAATGTGTTTCTTTGTTTTTAGTTTTTTCCCCTAATCATTATTGTTAATTATTACTATTGTCATTGTTATTTATATTTATTCAAATGCATGTATTTACATATTTTATTACCATCACACCACATTAATTATAATAACTAATAATAATGTGATACAGTAATTAAATGTTCTCAATTTACATTCTGTTTGATTGCATACTTATGTAAAATTGATATTAATGCTTAATATATTTATATAATAATACGTATTGGTATTACTATTATCATTACTGGGGGTGGGATTAAATAAGTTATCTTCTTCCCACTCCCTTTCAGGCAAAACTGGACAATAATGCACTATATTAATTTATATTATTATGTTTTGTCAACTTGTACGTCTTTGTCATTGCCTGAAATAAATAAATAAATGAAAATAAAATGAAAATTAATTATTAATTTATTTATTCAAATGCATTTAATCAAATAGATGTGTCATTCCACTAATAAATATTCTCAATCAACATTCTGTTTAATTGTATAATTAAGTCAAATTATTTATAATAAACAAATATGATAAGCATAATAATATTAACTGTTGATATTAGTATTATTAATGTATTTATTTTAAATATTTAATTACATTTTCTATCATCAAAATACATTTAGTTTATAGAAAATGTAAATAAATTGTTCAAATGTAATACATTAATGTCAATATTTTGTTTAGTTGCATAATTATATATAGTTTGTTATTACTATAATAATTTTTTCATTTGGATAAAATTTGTCCATCTAGTTTTTTATAAATCGTTTAAAATACACTACCGTTCAAAAGTTTGGGGTCACCCAAACAATTTTGTGGAATAGCCTTCATTTCTAAGAACAAGAATAGACTGTCAAGTTTCAGAGGAAAGTTCTCTTTTTCTGGCCATTTTGAGCGTTTAATTGACCCCACAAATGTGATGCTCCAGAAACTCAATCTGCTCAAAGGAAGGTCAGTTTTGTAGCTTCTGTAACGAGCTAAACTGTTTTCAGATGTGTGAACATGATTGCACAAGGGTTTTTTAATTATCAATTAGCCTTCTGAGTCAATGAGCAAACACATTGTAGCATTAGAACACTGGAGTGATAGTTGCTGGAAATGGGCCTCTATACACCTATGTAGATATTGCACCAAAAACCAGACATTTGCAGCTAGAATAGTCATTTACCACATTAGCAATGTATAGAGTGTATTTCTTTAAAGTTAAGACTAGTTTAAAGTTATCTTCATTGAAAAGTACATTGCTTTTCCTTCAAAAATAAGGACATTTCAATGTGACCCCAAACTTTTGAACGGTAGAGTACATTTCAAAAACAATCTGAATCCATTGGAAATATTCCTATATTTTTTGTTTGTAATTAAAAATAACAATGATTAAATATTCCTAAAAAAACATATTACAATTTTTAAAAAGTCATTTGAATAAATAAACTACATTGTAATAGAAGAAATAATTAAATTAATAAAATGCTACTACTAATTAACTACTATTATTAATACTATGACTTCTAATAATATTAATACAAAAATAAGTAATTGTTAATAATTATACAAATATATGACCTGTTAATGTCATTACTACATTTACAAATAATAAATGTTGCTAACTAAAAAATACATACATAAATATATGTATAATATATATATGTATATATACATAAATATATATATATATATATATATATATATATATATATATATATATATATATATATATATATATATATATATATATATATATATATATATATATATATATATATATATATATATATATATATATATATATATATACTTTTTTTAAGTGTCAGTATGGTGCTTTTGAGCATACATTATTTGCATAGTTTTTCATGTTTCCAGCATGATCATGTATATTTCTACATGAGTGATTTTGGCGGAGAATTACTGCGTAAAACTACATTAACTGCAATACTATGATTGTGTGTGTGCACGTGCTTCCTTAGCTTACTTAGCCCGGTTTAGCTCCTGCATCATCTGGCACCCTGCTGCCTTCTGTCAAGCCACCTAATCCTCCTAAAAGTCCTCTACCGTCTCCTGGGAGATGGCGCCTGGTCGTGTTCTATAGCAGATGGTGGAACCACTTGATTGGCCGCCTTCCTCTTGTTGTTTCGCTGTGACTCATCCTCGACGCTGACGTTAGACGGTTAGTTTGATCACAGCAGACAACATGAAGGAGCGAGAAAAGCCTCATCAATAAAAGGACTTATGCCATCCTGTCCATCCATACTGAGACAACATACACAACTAGATGAGGCAATTCCTGAAGGAATTGCGTGTGAATGCTCCGATGCTGAAGTCGAACTGAAATGCTGACAGAATGTAGTATGAATGCAAGAATGGTTTGAATGTTGGAATGGTTTGAATGTTAAAGAGTTTGAATTTCCAGGAAAAACGGAATTTGGTTTGGAATTTGGGAGAGTGTTAGTTTGAATGTCCAGGATGAGTGGAATGCGTTGATGTTGGAATGGTTTGAATAGGTTGAAAATTGTGGGAATTGTGCAACTTGGAAAAATGTCCCATTCATTTCCATTGGGACTTTCTGGAAATTTGGGAATTTTGGGAAAAACTATTTTTTTGAAAATGATTAGGAGCATGAATGTCCTGAATGAGCTGAATTGATTGGTGTTGGAATTGTTTAAATCGGTCAAGAAATGTTGAAGTAGTAACAGTTTTTTAATTGAAAAAATGGTATTACGGAATTTCGGGAAAACCGGGAAATTTTCAAGTTCTTAAACAAACTTGTTTTTTTTATCCTGACTAAGAAGAATGTTTTGACAGCGGAACTTTTGAAATGGGTTGAAAAATGTGAAAGGAGTCATCGCGATAAAAAAAAGATGGAAATAAGGTTTGAAAATAATAGGAATTCCTGGAAATTTGTTCAATGTTCGAATTTCCAGGATGAATTGAATGTATTGAAGGTGGAATGGTTTGAATCGGTTGAAAAATGTGGGAATTGTGGAAGTTTGAAAAATGGATAATTCATTTTGAATGAGGAAAATGTCCCTAAAGACTGGAAATTCTAGGAAATCAGGGGATTTTTTTATAACTGTTGAACATTCCTGAACAGGTTGAATGTTTTGAAGTTGGAACGGTTTGAATCGGATAAAAAATGTGGGAGTTTTGGAACTTAAAGAAATGTCCCATTCATTTAAATGGGAAACTCATGGAAATTTGGGAATTTCGGGAAAAGCGGGAATTTTTTTGAAAATGCTAGAAAAATTAATATTCTAAATGGTTGCTGTTGGAATTTTTCATATCGGTCGAGAAATGTTGAAGTAGTAACATTTTTAATTGAGATTGTATTACGGAATTCCTGGAATTTCGGGAAAACCGGGAATTTTTCGATTTAAAAAAACAACCTTGTTTTTTTGTCCTGATTAAGAGGGATGTTTGGACAGTGGAACGTTTGAAGAGGGTTGAAAAATGTGGAAGGAGTAATCGAAAAGGGTCAAAAAAGGGTTTGAAAAAACAGGAATTCTGGGAATTCCTGGAATTTTTTGGAACTTGGAAAAATGATAGTTTGAATTTCCAGGATGAGTGGAATATGTTGAAGGTGGAATGCTTTTGAATCGGTTGAAAAATTTGGAAATGGTGGAAGTTTGGAAAATGGCCAATTTATTTTGAATGGGAAAAATGTCTCGGAAAACCTGGAATTCTGGGAAATCTTGGAATTTTTTGAATTTTTTAAGGGAAAGCCCGCGATTCCCGAATAGGCTGAACAGTTTGAAGTTGGAACGGTTTGAATCGGATGAAAAATGTGGAAGGTGGAGCGCGCCAAAATTTGGAGAAGAAGAAGAATAAATAGATGAATTTCAGCATTCACATAATAAATATGTTGTTTGTCCTTTTCTTTCATTGAAAATATGACTCATTTATTTGAACATTGTTGTCCTCAGAAGAATATTCCTGATTTTTTAGATGCAAATGGGATGCTGACCCTGGGCTGATTGTGTTGTGCCATGTGTTTGTGGACTGGTTCTTGGGTCACTGTTTCTCAAATAGTGGGGGAGATTTTCATTATTTGCGTCCACACTCTTGTACTCATGTTGGAACGGTTCTATTTAATAGTCACCTCCATTACGGTATATAAACTGAATTTCTTAGTATCTTAAATATAACTACAAAATGTTGATGGGCCTGCTATCTGTGCCATGGACCTCTGGCTGGGGGTTGCCAGAAGCCGCCGTACTTTGCAGATGGTGCCGACTATCCGAATCCGAGAGCTTTTTTTTTTTTTAGGTGTAACTGTAAAAAATGAGCTACACAGCTAGCCTAAAACGTTAGCATGCTTACAATAAAATTGTAACATTTAGCATGTGTGCAAACGTTAGCAAGACAACAGTTAGCACGTTTCATATTCCAAGGTATATGACTCAAAGGTGTATGGCTGCGAAAATAGAGAAAAAAAGTGTAAAATTAGATGAAAAACTTAGCATGCTTAAGTTAGCTTGTAAGAATGCTATTGTTTGCATGCTAAGAGTTAACAAATGTCACATACCAGGTTATATGACTCTGGTGTAAACGTTTGCAAAACTAGCTAAAAAAGTTAGCATGCTAACAGTAAGCTTTTGTCACATACCAAGTTATATGACACTTAGGTGTATGGCTGGGGAATTAGAGAAAAACATGTAAAAGTTAGCCCTTTAATGTTATTTTATTAATTAATTAATTTATTTGACAGGGACAGTACATTTAAACATTGCTATCCATAGGTAACCTAACCAATGTCAAAGTACATAAGACTTCTAGCCACAGGCTAATTTGCAACCATTGTCCCTTGGTAGGCTTTTAAAAAAAGTTGAGAAAAGTGTACAGCACATTCAAAAAGATTAAGACAAGTACAAAATAAAAAAATACATAAAAAATCATTGGCCCCATTTGTCCATACCACACCCATTTCTAGTGCTCACACTTCTGATTGTCCTTAAGCCACTTTTTCAGTTTTGTGGAGAAAAGTTTCATGTCCGACCGTGACTTTAACTCCAGTGGCAAAGAGTTCCACAGATGCGAGGCCTTCACTGAGAACGCAGACTGACCCAGAGCGGTCCGGCACCTTTTCACTCTGCAGCTCCCACCGACTGCTAACGTTAGCATCCTAGCAGTTAAGAGCTGTCACATACAAAGTTAAATGACTGTGGGTTAAACGGTTGCAAAATTAGCTCAAAAAGCTAGCACTTTAATGTTAGCATGCCAGCATGCTAACGGTTAGCATGCCAAGGTGTGCCTTTAACATACCAAGTTAAAGGCACACCTGTGTGTGTGTGACTATCAGTGGTACTTTAACTTTTTTTGTTTTTTAACTTATATCACTGTAAGGTGTATGGCTGTGTAACTAGAGAAAAAAACGTAAAGTTAGCAAAAAAATTTGCACTTTAATGTTAGCGTACCCCCATCGGCGCGAACGAGACCTTTCCGACGGTATATCATAAATGGGGGTTCGTTGGCCGGAACTATAACAATAATACAAGTTGAAGTATGAGTACCGTATTTTTCGGACTATAAGTCGCAGTGTTTTTCATAGTTTGGCCGGGGATGGGACTTATACTCAGGAGCGACTTATGTGTGAAATTATAAACACATTACCGTAAAATATCAAATAATATTATTTAGCTCATTCACGTAAGAGACTAGACGTATAAGAATTCATGGGATTTAGCGATTAGGAGTGACAGATTGTTTGGTAAACATATAGCATGTTCTATATGTTATAGTTATTTGAATGACTCTTACCATAATATGTTACGTTAACATACCAGGCACGTTCTCAGTTGGTTATTTATGCGTCGTATAACGTACACTTATTCAGCCTGTTGTTCACTATTCTTTATTTATTTTAAATTGCCTTTCAAATGCCTATTCTTGGTGTTGGGTTTTATCAAATACATTTCCCCCAAAAATGCGACTTACTCTCCGGTGCGACTTATATATGTTTTTTTCCTTCTTTATTATGCATTTTCGGCCGGTGCGACTTATACTCCAGAGCGACTGGAACTCCGAAAAATACGGTAATGATAATATGGGCTGCTTGCATTGCAGCAGGCCCATAATTATCAAGTATCACTGGAGGACGAGGCTAAACATGTTAAAGGCATCCTAATACCTAAGCTAACCGCTAAGCTATCTTTAAACAGCACAAAGGAGTAAGTGCTTGATAAAGACGAAGAAGTGTAGATGGAACCACGTTACAGAAGAAAGCAAGCAGATATTAACAGGAAATTAAAACATAGATTATGAAGAGTTAGAGAAAGGATAACAACAACTAATTGTTGGTGTGTCAGCAGTGTCACAGTTTGTACACGACACGTAAGAGGGCGGATCCATCTGTAAATTGGTGGTGTTGATACCAGAGTATGATCGATACAAAAAGGTAATTAGATATCTATTTTTTCTCAATAATTTTGT
This sequence comes from Entelurus aequoreus, assembly GCF_033978785.1. Taxonomy (NCBI): domain Eukaryota; kingdom Metazoa; phylum Chordata; class Actinopteri; order Syngnathiformes; family Syngnathidae; genus Entelurus; species Entelurus aequoreus. Next base: position 30,287,940 of record NC_084746.1, read on the forward strand.
TGTCGTTTTTGTTAATGTTTACAAACTCAGGGAATACATCCTTAGACACTTTGAGCGAAAACGTTGTTTGTGTATGTAATAAAGAGAACAAGGAACTAGTTTAAAATGGTGTTGATATCGTTACATTGTTAATAGCACAATAACATTTTTTACAGGCTATTCTGAATGTTTCTGGGCCGGGTTTGGTTTTAGAATTGTATTATTAATGTATTATTGTGTATTATTTTGTTGGACTGATTGATAAATAAACAACAACAACAACAACAAAAAACATTTTTCAGGTAATACATGTGATCGGTATTGGTATCGGCCAATCTCACTCATGGATGATCGTAATGGGCAGCATAAAACCCCGTTCGGAAAATTGCTAGTATGAAGCTAAAAAATAATGATCAAGTAGGGATGTGAATCTTCCCATGCCTGAAAAAAAATAGCTTTGAAAATCTATTCTTAAAAATAAAAGCAAATTTTATCACGATTGATTTTTAAAAATTCTGAGAAATTTTTTGCAATTTTTTTCATTTCTATCAATTTTCGGAAAATGATGAAACAAGTCAGAACCTGAATAAATAAGAACCGCGTGAATTGTGTGAATGAATTTTTTTCCCCACACCCCTATTGTCAAGTTCTCAATAGCCGAGTCATACCAAAGACTATAAAAATGGGACCCATCACTCCCTGCTTGGCACTCAGCATCAAGGGTTGGAATTGGGGGTTAAATCACCAAAATGATTCCCAGGCGCGGCCATCCCTGCTGCCCACTGCTCCCCTCACCTTCCAGGGGGTGATCAATGGTGATGGGTCAAATGCAGAGAATACATTTGCCACACCTAGTGTGTGTGTGTGACAATCATTGGCACTTTAACTTTAACTTTAACTTTTTCCACATGTTTTATTATGTTACAGCCTAATCACGCAATTGAATAAATTAAATTTTCTCCATAAAATTCTACACACAATACCCCATCATGACAATGGGGAAAAAAATTTTTTTTTATAAAACTTTTAGCAAATGTATTAAAAAAAAAAAAAAAAGGAAATCACATGTACATAAGTATACACAGCCTTGTAATGTGAGATCGACTGATCATCCTTGAGATGTTCCTACAGCTTAATTGGAGTCCCCCTGTAGTAAATTCAGTTGATTGGACATGGGGTTGTACGGTATACCGGTACTAGTATAGTATCGCGGTACTAATGAATCAAAAACGGTACTATACTCTGTTTGAAAAGTACCGGTTCCCCCGCCATCACGTCATGCACATTGCTGGTTTTACGAGCAGAGGAGCATGTTCGGCAGCGCACAATCACGGAGTACATACAAGCAGACACAGTGTGTAGACAGAAAAGGGAGAATGGACGCATTTTGGCCTAAAAACTGACGATAAAGGTGAAGTTATAACACTGAAACGCCCTCAGGAAGAGGTGCTTTAAGACATGGCTAGCTAGCTAGCTAGCGGCTAACATCCACCCGCAGTCGGCAGTGTTTTAGCTACTTCTAAATCGCTAATCCTCGCCTCCATGGCGACAAATAAAGTGAGTTTCTTACAAGTATCATCCCTGCAGGACGAGGAATAGCTAAACATGCTTCACTACACACCGTAGGAGGATACAATAGCTCACCGGCGTTACTGCTAACAAAAGCTAGCACGCCTGAATGTAAACAAATACCATGACACCTGACATCCACTGTAATACCTACTCAGTGGCCTTGTGGTTAGAGTGTCCGCCCTGAGATCGGTAGGTTGTGAGTTCAAACCCTGGCTGAGTCATACCAAAGACTATAAAAATGGGACCCATTAACTCCCTGCTTGGCACTCAGCATCAAGGGTTGGAATTGGGGGTTAAATCACCAAAAATGATTCCCGGGCACGGCCACCGCTGCTGCTCACTGCTCCCCTCACCTCCCAGGGGGTGATCAAGGGTGATGGGTCAAATGCAGAGAATAATTTTGCCACACCTAGTGTGTGTGTGACAATCATTGGTACTTTAACTTTAACTGTAATGATACCAAGTACAGGAGCGTATCCAGTCGAGACTACTATGATTACGCCTATATTTTTTATCGTTACAAAATCTTCTTTCTTCATTTGTGAAGGAGTGGCCGAGCAGTTCGCCATCGCCGAGGCTAAGCTCCGAGCCTGGGCTTCCGTGGATGACGACGAGGAGGACGACTCCAACGACGAAGACACCCACGCCAAACCGGGGACTATCCCCAGTCCGAGCACGTCAGGTATCCGACGATGCTCCCCTCCGTTCATCTGTCCGTCATTCCACGCAGGTGTTCTGACTCTCTGCTCCTCCCTCAGTCGCCGGCGCATCCCAGCCTACTTCCGGAGCGCCGTGCCGCGCTGACACCAGCGAGACTCCGCCCCCGGAGAGCCCCGGCGCCGGGTCCCGAAGCGACGTCCCCTCTCCCCTGCAGAGCGAACGCACCGGTCTCGGGGGGGACTGTCCTGAGACCCCCGTGAAGGAGCACGGCGAGGTGTTTGTCCACCACAAGCCTGAGTGGAGGCCTCGGGGGCGGAGCAGCCGCTTCGACTCCTGCTACTCCACGTCCCACTCGGAGTCTCCGGGAGAGGAAGAGGAGGAGGACGAGGACGTGTTCCAGGAGGTGCGGGCGTGGCACTCCAGAGGCTTCTTGTCCGACCGGGCCTCGTCTGGGGTGGCGTCCTTTGACGAGGAGGGCGAAGATGAGGAGAAAAAGGAAGATAAAGAATATTTGATGTGATGTGTTGTCCATGTTCATGTCTTTGATTGTGGATATGACATCATCTGTTCCGTGTGCCCCCCCCCCCCCACCTCTACGGGAGACTGTGTCCAGGCGGATTGTAAAGCTGACTGAGTTTTGTACATTTTCTTTTTGTCAAGTGTTGCTATGGCGTCATTTTTTTCTATGGATGTTTTGTAGTGTTGTTTCCTGGGGGGTCATGCCCATGTGTCGATACTGAATGTCTCGCAAGTCACCCCTCACGTTTTTTGCCCCACATTTTCTCAAAGATCAACTCAACAGTCAACCAATCAAACTTTAGATTTACCGTCCACTGAAAATGACTCATTCCAAGTGTGTAGCAAGGCAGCTGTGTCGCGCACGAGTGCTGCTTTTCATTGAGGGGAAATATGAATATCAACATGTATTACGTGATGCAAAGGAGCCCAAACACACATCGACGTGTTGGGATTCATTCAATGAACCGCAGCACTCGCGCAGCCCCACATCATGATGCTACCACAATTGTCTAGCTACTAACTTGTGTTACCAGCTATTTAAACGACAATAGTTGTGACGTGTCATCGCCGACCTAAACCCCTTCACAAGCTGTACACTGACTACTCTAAAGTATAACCATGTTTCCCTGCTGTGGTACTGTCCCTTTAAAAGATACGCTGTAATAAATATGGAATATTTAGAATTGTGAGGGGTGTACTTACTTGTGGGAAATACTGTAAACAATGATTTCCTTCTTGGGACGATTAGTATCACATATTTGGAAGAAAAAAACTGTCATGAATATTTGGTTGTCACTCAGAATAAAACACTGGTCATTTGACATGTCACTCTTCACTGAGCCCAAGTACACGCTAACTATGGCAAACACTTTCACTTTTCTTAGAATTCTTCAACTGAATCTCAAAATGCAGAAGAAAATCTTGGTTCTCTCACTCTGGCCTTTATTCCTTAATTAGGACATTTTCTTGGAATTCTTGTGCTCCTTTCTACACAGTTATGTGAACCACTACATTATCAATGTTTAATACATTCAATTAAAATCATTTCACTATAAAGTGTAAAAAACCCAACTAATTAATTACAAATAAAACCATAAATGTGCAACCTAAAAATTAATAAAATTTAAATAAACAATTACAGGTGAAACAAAACATATGCAACCTAACAATTAATGAAATCTAAAATAAAACTTATCAGTGAATAAAATAAAAAGCAATAATCAACAATACAACAAAATACAAACTTTAACAATACAAAATAAATAAAATAATACAATTAAACTAATTAAAAATGATTGACTAAAATATTATAACACTTAACACTAAATGAATAAAATTCCTAATCCAAATTTATATATATATATATATATATATATATATATATATATATATATATATATATATATATATATATATACACACATACGTTTGGTCAGGGAAAAACACAGAGGCCATATTTCATTCCTACAAGCCTGTTTCACAGGTTTTCCTGCTCTTCAGGGGATTTTAGAGCAGAAAAACCTGCGAAACAGGCTTGTAGGAATGAAATAGCCTCTGTGTTTTTTCCTGACCTAACATATATTCCGCTCTATATTCCGGTATTGAGCACTTTATAACTTAACAATAAATGAAATAAAAATGAATAATTACAAATACCCCCTCAACATTTTTTTTAAACAATGAATACAATTAATTCAATAAATACAGGTAAAACAAAAATATGAAACTTAACTGTTAATCAAATATAAAACAAATTACAAATAAAACAAAATATAAAAACAGTTCAGTGAATCAAAATGAAATTAAAAAATAAAACAAAAAATACAAACCTGAAAAAGAACAAAATAAATAAAACAAGAAAATTAACAAGCGGTAAAGTAATGCAGATTAATTAAAAATAATATATTAAAAATGCATCCATCCATCCATCCATCTTCTTCCACTTATTCGAGGTCGGGTCGCGGGGGCAGCAGCCTAAGCAGGGAAGCCCAGACTTCCCTCTCCCCAGCCACTTCGTCCAGCTCTTCCCGGGGGATCCCGAGGCGTTCCCAGGCCAGCCGGGAGACATAGTCTTCCCAACGTGTCCTGGGTCTTCCCCGTGGCCTCCTACCGGTCGGACGTGCCCTAAACACCTCCCTAGGGAGGCATTCGGGTGGCATCCTGACCAGATGCCCGAACCACCTCATCTGGCTCCTCTCGATGTGGAGGAGGAGTGGCTTTACTTTGAGCTCCTCCCGGATGACAGAGCTTCTCACCCTATCTCTAAGGGAGAGACCTCATTTCGGCCGCTTGTACCCGTGATCTTGTCCTTTCGGTCATAACCCAAAGCTCATGACCATAGGTGTATTGTATTAAAAATCATTAAAAATAAACATAAAATTGCAATAAATACAATTAAAACAAAATATATCAACCTGAACAATGAAATAAATTCAAATGTATAATTACAAATGCCCCCTAAAATTTAAACCTAATTCATAAAACACAATTAATAATTACAGGTAATACCAAAAAAAAAATCTAACCTAACAATGAATAAAATATAAAGTAAAGTATTCCAAATAAAGCAAAAAATATTAAACATGAAAATTAATATAATACATAAAACATACATAATACAAATATATTTAAAAAAAATAAAAATAAGATAAGATAACAAAACATAATGTAACATTGACTAATTAAAAATGATATAATGCTTACATAATTTACCACAAAAAATCACTCATTTTTATCACTCATTTTTTTCCCAAGGTGCTTTTATTTCAACCTAAAATCAGTGACTCATGTACAAAAACATGTTCTTAAGTTCTCTGAAAAATAACAATGGCTGTTGAAGGCGTCCTCGTGGGCTCTATTTACATTGCATGTCGTTCCATATGTACAAAGCACGTACAGGTGAGTGTCCATATAAAGGGTACAACTACAGACTTATTGCTGAACTAGATACGCTGCAGACCAGCTCACACACTACACACTCCATGTGTCACATTCTATATGCAAACAAATACAAACAGAATATGCAAGAGAACAGAATGTGGCTCTAAAGTTTGAACACGAAGCAACACAAAAACACATTCTTGTATTTGTTACCTTCTTGAGACTTCCGAAAAATGCCTACCTCTATAGGACCACCCTTTCCAGATATAAAGATTTGTATTTACAACATGAATAATATATACATACTATGCAAATATAAAAAAGGTAAGCTTTTAGTAAATGTTGAAATTTTTTGTTTGTAATTGGTTTTTAATGTTCATTATTTACTTCAAGTTATTACAGGATGTCTCTATGTACATATTTATTTTTTTAATTAACTTTGGCCAGAGGGGGCGCATTTCAATTTCTTATACACACTTGCTGTTACATATACTGGCCAGAGGAGGAGCACTTCAAATTTTCACACACACTTGTTATTTCATATATTGACCAGAGGAGGAGCACTTCAATTTTTTACAAACACTTGTTATTTCATATATTGGACAGAGGGGGAGCACTTCAAATTTTTACACACACTTGTTATTGCATATGTTGACCAGAGGGGGAGCACCTCAAATTTTTACACACACTTGTTATTTCATATGTTGACCAGAGGGCGAGCACTTTTAAAACCGAAACACAGTCAATTTTAAAAAATCCCTCCTTTTTCGGACCACCCTAATTTTGATAGATTTGCACCAGGGGCGCAAAAGAGACATTCTCTGTTAGACGCAATGGTTTTCCGTATTGGGATCATGATTTCGGTCCTAACTTGTTCACCGGTCCTCATATGGACGTCACTTTTCCTTGTTGATGTCTCAAGAAGTGTAGAAATACAAGAACACACACACACACACACACACATATGTTCAAAAAAGGAAAACTCTACAACACTTTTGTTTTGTCCACTGTGCTTTTCAGTTATATATATATATATATATATATATATATATATATATATATATATATATATATATATATATATATATATATATATATATATATATATATATATATATATATATATATATATAGTCATATAATGTGACAAATTGTGCCGTAGATACTGTATCTACACGTGTGTGTTTTTGTGTGTGCTGTCAACTCCAACCCCTCCATTACGCTGGTAGTTCAACAGGCAGTTTTATACAGTGTGAAACATTTTTGCCCTTTTTGAAGGAGCCCCTAGAAAAAAGGCTACTCGTGCAGCAAAGTAAAATCTGGCTATTTACAATGTGCTTCACACTTACTGGCCCTTTGGAAGCTGCCTTTATTGTCAGGGATAATACGTGTGGGGGACAATATAGACAAACATAACATTTTGGTATTAAAAATAAGAGTGACTGTCACATAAAACTGCCAACAATGCAGCGTTGCTGCTTTACTGCGAGATTACTTGTGGATTTATTGCATATCAGGTGATGAGTAAGCCAACACCAGGTTATAAATATAAATATAAATATATATATTAATATATAGAACCTCTCATACATGAGCACATTGTAGGGAATAGGTAGTTAATAGTTCCGTGCCTTCTCCTCTCTCATTATTTACACAATGTTGCACATGTTAACAATAAACACAGAAGGTACAGTAGATATTTAAATACTACGGCTGGTGATTTCCCTTTAAATATGTCTGCAGGAGACACTTTTGCAACATGCACCGCTTCATAACCATCTGTTAAATGTCAACATCATGCACAAGTGTGACCGGACTAAAACTTGTTAGAAAAAAACAAACATTCATTGACACCTCTATTCAATTGAAGTCTCTCGTGGAAAGGAACAAAAAAAATAACCTGATGCTGTAGAACTTTTTGTGGGCAAGTTTTTTTTTTTTCATCAACTCCATAATATGTCAGAATTTAACGTATGAAGAGTTGAGAGCTTTCAGTAGAACTCTCAAACTTTTCTTATCTATTCCAACCAGGGGTGTCCCGACTCCCGACACAACTCTTGCATTTCCGATACATACAGATACAGTATGTATTACAATACGATATCTGCACCGATCATATTTACTTGTCTTATTTTGCAGTATGGCATGTTACACTGTAAACATGTAACAGAATTTTACGGCGTTTACCAGTATTTTTGATCAAAATGTACTGTAACATTACAACAAATGACTGTAAAAAATTACGATACCTTTACATTTCACAGCAATGTACTGTTATTTCACAGTGATTTAATGTAAGCATAGTGTACTGCAATATCACAGCAAATTACTGTAAATTCACACGTACTGGTCTCTTAGAGCAGGCCTGGGCAATTATTTTGACTCAGGGGGCCAAATTTAGAGAAAAAAATGTGTCTGGGGGCCGGTATATCTATTTTTAGGAACACTAATACAAAACCTCACAATAAGGTCTGATTGAATGCTTAAAACGTTATGACAGACCGCCTTAAAAAACGGAATGGAATTTATTTTTTTGTACCGAATGAGACACCCAGACTGTACGTGAAAATAAAGAATGTGGGATTTACAATATTAACTATGAACGATAAAACACTGAATATTGACAACATATGAACGTCACACACGATCTCGATCGAGATATTTTACAATCAAGCGAAACGCAACAAAAATACAACAAACACAGCGAAATATGAACGCGGAGGGTAAAGAAACCTGCCTACTATCTGATATATCACTCAGCTTTAGAACTTTGTTGTAAAAATCTCCTTCCGCGTCTGTCCCTGACAACCGCATTTCAGGCTGACCGCTCTGGAAACACTCTGTGGAAACGCTCCCCACCCACACTGCTTGGTGCCTCGTCTGAGATTCCAACCATTGAAGTACTTTGTATAGTTCAAGACTTACGGTCATTTGAAAACATCACTCCACATCATAACGGCAGCTACAGTTTCCATCTTAAAGATCTAAAAAAATGATTTGGGAATGTCCGGCGGGCCAGATTAAAAAGCTTAACGGGCCTTAATCTGCCCAGGTCTGTTTTAGAGGGTTCCGTACACAACGTTACACACTCTTGTACAGGAGGTGGCGGTATGCTGATTAACCGTGAGAAGTCCCCTATGACTATGGACTGGACTCCCACATTATCTATTAATTTAACAATTCAATAATGATTCCCACTCGACATCCCTTGCAACCGATGTAAGTGCGGTCCCACCTCAAGGTTTCCTCTTTTTCCCCATCTGGGGTCTTTTGAGTTTTTCCTTGCCTGGATGTGGATTTAGATCAGGAGGATGTCATCGTGACTTTGTAAAGCCCTTTGAGGCACTTGTGATCAAGGGCTGTACGGATAAACATTTAATTGACTGATGATTCGTATTTAACAAAACAATTACATTTGTGAAGTTACTGCTTTCAGTTGTAACTTTATCGAAATTAACCATAAAATCACAGCTCTGCAGGTACAGTAATTTGCTGTGAATTTACAGTTGGCATTAATACAGTGTTGAAAAACTTTGATCTAATGAAATTAGTTCAACAGAGAACAATGAAAAACACTGAGCCATTATTCATTAACCATCTGGAAAGGACTTATGCTGTTTTTAGGTTGAGGTGGAGGGGTAATTGGTATTTTGGCAACACCTCATGGCCGCAATACATCATTATGTTAAGCTTATGGTGCTGTAAATTAAATGATGCGGGCATGTTTGTTACTGGATACGTTTCAATAGACTTTGTATCTGGAAGTAATAGGTAGCTAGAATTATTTCATACTTGTTTGTATTCACTGCACTCTTGTTTAAATAAGGACACTTATTAAGCTTGTCTAGCTTGTGTGCTATTGTGTGCTTAGCTGCCGTGTAGCTGCTAGCTCAGAGTAGCCTATAGCCTACCATGGTTACCTTTTGACTTGACTGACAAGACAATGTTTTTTTTCTTCTCTAGTATTGGTACCCAATATCAATATTGGATCGGGACACCCCTAATGACCACATTGGAGTCTTAATGTCAAAGTTGCGCATCTGTCACTACAGTGGATGTGTCTCGCCATACACTGCCACGTGTTGGTCAGCTGTTTCACGTGCAACAACCAATTAAGTGGCTGATCAACATGCAGAAATCTGTCCATTCCTTCGATTGTAAATCATTTAAACATCATTTAAACATGTGGGCATCAAGCAACAACTAAGGGGTAATATACTTAAAATGTCTCAGTATTGATTTTGTGACGTGCCACTAAAATGGACATCATATATACTGTAAATATATATATATATATAAACATATATATATACATATATACACATTAATAATATATGTATATATGTTTATATCTCTATACTGTATTTATATATGTACTATATGTACATATATACACATGCACATACACGTATATACATATCGACGCACATATATATATATATATATATATATATATATATATATATATATATATATATATATATATATATATATATATATATATATATATATATATATATATATATACTTAGTATAAAAACTTGGCTGTTTTTAAAAACACTTCATCTTTAGTAACTTTGTGTGCAAATCAATTAATTTACGTTATTAGAATTTAGTTTATTAGTGGAATGTAGCAACATTTTCTGTATATTAGTCTTATCATGTTTACATTGATTATTTTGGAAGTCAGGAGGCTCAATGTTTAGTAAAGTTGGATCATCAAAATACAAATAAATAAGATATGTCAACAAATAGTTTATTGATAACTTTTTTGTCATTTTTTGCTGTATTTCTGGCCATATATTTGGCTGTGTTACTCCAATTGGAATCATTGTTTTCCCCAAAATGTCTTTTTCATGTGTAATGTTAATGTTTTATTTCTATTTTTGCATATATAGAAGATACACTTGTAAATATGTTTATCCCAATTGAGAAACGTCAGGATGAAAAATCCCTCAGGGAGTTGATAGTGTATACAGAAAATTGGGATTTACATTTGACTACTTTTTTGCTCAGCTCTCTTAATAAACTTTAGTCTGAAACAAAAATGGCAAACATGTCAAGTTTAAAAAAACAAAAACATTTTAACCCTTTAAATGCACATTTGACCTATTAATATCAGCTGTTTTATGTTAAAAAAATGTGCATAAAATTATCCATACAGTAAATGTTGAAGGGCTGGGGTACTGGGGTAATGATCCGGCCTGAATGAACATAAGATTAGTCATAAAACAAATTTTAAATGTGAAACCTAAACTGTTTTACACTCTCTTAACCCTCTGGGGATTACTTTATTTAATAGCAATTGTTTTGCCCGCTACAAATAACATAAAAGAAGAAACTTTGTTCGCGGTCCTAATCATTTGTTTAGCTTGTCATTGCTTTTCTAAAGCATCATGGCAAAATTGTCCCATCGAATATATATATATATATATATACTGTATATACATATATATATATGTATGTATATATATATATATATATATATATATATATATATATATATATATATATATATATATATATATATATATATATATATATATATATATATATATATATATATATATATATATATATATATATATATACGTATATATTAGGGCTGTGAATCTTTGGGTGTCCCACGATTCGATTCAATATCGATTCTTGGGGTCACGATTCGATTATAAATAGATTTTTTTTCAATTCAACACGATTCTCGATTCAAAAACGATTTTTTTTCCCGATTCAAAACGATTCTCTATTCATTCAATACATAGGATTTCAGCAGGATCTACCCCAGTCTGCTGACATGCAAGCAGAGTAGTAGATTTTTGTAAAAAGCTTTTATAATTGTAAAGGACAATGTTTTATCAACTGATTGCAATAATGTAAATTTGTTTTAATTATTAAATGAACCAAAAATATGACTTATTTTATCTTTGTGAAAATATTGGACACAGTGTGTTGTCAAGCTTATGAGATGCGATGCAAGTGTAAGCCACTGTGACACTATTGTTCATTTTGTTTTGTCTAATGATAATGTCAGTGAGGGATTTTTAATCGCTGCTATGTTGAAGTTGTAACTAATATTGATACTGTTGTTGATAATATTCATTTTTGTTTCACTACTTTTGGTTTGTTCTGTGTCGTGTTTGTGTCTCCTCTCAATTGCTCTGTTTATTGCAGTTCTGAGTGTTGCTGGGTCGGGTTTGGTTTTGGAATTGGATTGCATTGTTATTGTATTGCTGTGTATTGTTTTGTTGGATTGATTGATAAAAAATACAAAAAAAATACAAAAAAAATACCAAAAAAATAAATAGATTTTTTAAAAAGGAAAATCGATTCTGAATCGCACAACTTGAGACTCACGATTCGAATACGAATCGATTTTTTCCCACACCCCTAATATATATATATATATATATATATATATATATATATATATATATATATATATATATATATATATATATATATATATATATATATATATATATATATATATATATATATATATATATATATATATATATATATATATATATATATACTGTATATAATAAATTAAAAACATGCTAGAAAAATAATCTGTGATTAATCAGGATTAATCACAGATCTAGAGTGTGATTAATCTGATTAAAACAAATTAATCACTTGACAGCCCTTATATGAACAGTATAAATGTTAATTTTTCTATATGTATATATACATATACAATGTGTACAGTATATATATGTAGCAGAGTGGTTAACACTGGTAACTGTGAGTCAAGGGGTACTGGGTACGAATCCCGGTCAGGTTACAAGGCTCCAGCCACAAGAGTCAGTGTTTTTTTACACGTCCATTTGTAGTCACTCGAGACAGGTTCTCATTTAAATATGTATTTGGGGCACAAAAATCTGTATTTCAGCCAACCAAGAGTAGCTGAGTGGTTAAAGCAGCTAGCTTCCAATCAAAGAGGACTGGTTTCAAATCCCAGTCATGGCCGAGCAGTGACTGGGTAAACTCCGGCTGGAGGAGTTACTTTTTTGTATCATAGTTTACTGAGACAGTTTCTCAATTAAATATGTCATTGGGGCCCGAAATCTACTCTCCATCAGACCAATGATAGCTGAGTGGTTAAGGCAGCTAGCTCTCACTCAAGGGGTATTAGTTTCAAATCCACGTCATGTTGTGCAGTGACTAGGAAAGCTCCAACTGGAAGAGTTGCTGTTTTATATCCTAGTTTACTAGGACAGGTTTTGTCATTGGGGCCCGAAAACTAACCCTAATTGGCAGACAAAGGATAGCCGAGTGGTTATAGCAGCTAGCTAAAAAATCAAAGGGTACTAGGTTCAAATCCAAGTCATGGTCGAGCAGTGACTAGGAAAGCTCCAGCTGGGGGAGTTACTGTTTTATATCATAATTTTCTGAGACAGCTTCTAAAATAAATATGTCATTGGGGCCTGGAATCTTGCCTCAAGAAGACCAACAATAGCTGAATGGTTAAACAGCGAGCTCCCAATCAAAGGGTCCTGGGTACCATCACAGTCAAGTCAATCGGCTCTCCAAGCCAAAGTATGCAGGAGTGGGGACGCCGGACAATGTGGAGGTGTTTCACCTCCCCCACACAGAGTAAAGCTAAGTGGTAGTGGGTTAATTAACTTATAGTTAAAAAGGCAAGTATGGGTAATAATAATAATAAATAGTCTATAGTCCAAAAGTCAAGGATAACCTCGGATAACCTCGGGGGTTAGCTCCTCCTGTGTGCCGAGGCTAAAGTTGGTAAGTGTACCATCGTATTTCCTAGGCTGGGATGGGTGGGAATAGGAACATGAATAATTAATCATTGTGGGCATTGACCAATTAGCTCTTCTGGGTCTGACAGATAATTAAAGTGAATAATTGGAAAATTAAATGACAAATTTAATTCCAACGGCCCCTCCGACCACCACCACCTATATATATATATATATATATATATCATGCATTTTGTAATTTCAGGATTACATTTTATATATATATATATATATATATATATATATATATATATATATATATATATATATATATATATATATATATATATATATATATATATATATATATATATATATATATAAATATATATATATATATCAATATATATATATATATATATTCGATATATATAAAAATATACATATATATATACCTATATTTAATATATATATATAGATATATATATTTAATTTAAAAAAAAAAAAAAAAAAAAAAAAAAAAAAAAAAAAATATATATATATATATATATATATATATATATATATATATATATATATATATATATATATATATATATATATATATATATATATATATATATATATATATCAGTGGCATGCCGTCACTAGAGGCAGGGGAGGCGGGGCCTCACCTGCCGTCATGGAAAGAAAAAAAATGTAAAAAGAAAAAAATAATAATTAAATTGTTATATGTATCCAGTGATTATACTAAAGTTATTTTCCATTTAACTTCACCAGTTTTAGATTATTTTTATTTTTATTTTCACATTTGCCGTTCAAATACTGAGAAGAGACGGTGCGGTGATCAGCAGCCAGATGAGGCACGTCACTGATTTGCAGTGTTGGGTTAGTTACTGAAAACCAGTAACTAGTTACAATTACTAGTTACTTTATTTCAAAAGTAACTCAGTTACTAACTCAGTTACTTACACCAAAAAGTAATGCGTTACTGTGGAGAGTAACTATTTAGTTACTTCTTTTTCCCCCCCTTTTTTTAAGGCTCCCATTAATGCCCTTTTAGCCTTCATTTCAGTACTGTTATTGCGCTGGAGAATAATACCATCTGTTGATCAACTTGACATGCATTTGCATCACTGAACTCAGAAAGCAATGTGGTCTACATACAACACACAAAGACAAAGATATGTTTCAAAGGGCCAATTTATTTTAGGCCAGAAAAAATTGACAAAACTATTTTAAATAGCTGCAACATAATGGCACTTTAACTTTAACTCTAAGTAGATAGGATCTTTGATCCAAGACACAACTTACATTTAACTAAAATGTTATTTTCTTTGTGCTCGACAAAAGAAAAGTATTGAGAATGTCTCCATGTTAAAAAACTCGACTTCTGGCTTCGCCATGATGTCTTGTTAGTTGTTATGATAGTAGCGTTTATGTGTGTGCGTGTGTGTGGCCCTTTAAGATATGACAGCATGAGAGGTGAGTGACGTCAGTGAGTGAGTGGGCGAGAGAGGTGAGGGAGCGGCGACAGTGAGTGCGTGTAGGTGCTCTAGCTTGCTGGATGGCTGTGTGCAATAAAGTCACAAAGTTGCAACAAACCGCTGGGCTCGTCATTCACCCTCAGCTGTAAAGACCCTTTTCCGGGTAAAGTGAAGGTTGTTAGACCCGAAGTACGACTCTGGAGGAACGTCTCCCCTGCGGGGAGGCGTGCTTTCTGTGGGTGGGGGAAACCACGCCTCTTCTTTTCCACCGGAGCGCTCCAATAAAACACACTCAGATCTTCAGTTTCTAGCCGATACTACATAAAAATAACGTAAAATAAAGCAGTAACGCATCATGCAGTAACGGTAACTGAGTTACTATATATAAAAAAATAACGTGTTAGATTACTAGTTACCGCCGAAACTAACGGCGTTACAGTAACGCATTACTTAGTAACGCGTTAGTCCCAACACTGCTGATTTGTGCCTCAACATGGATTGTGCACAATGACTCGGCTAACTGCTGAGCTGCTGTGCAGTGAGACTGTATTGCTATATGAATTATATCAGCTAACTAAACTATGACATAGTTTAGTTAGCTGAGGTATATAATGTACAGTGTATTTTGTCAAAAACTGTATGTGTGTAACGTATTTCTTGTGCTGGGCATTCATAAAACTGCTGCAAAAAACGTACTGTCTGAGGCTCGCAGTAATCCGGCCTCCTGGTGGTAGAGGGCGGTAGTGATCCCAGAGATCATTCCTCGGCCGCAGAAGAAAAAAAAAACAAGAAAAAAAAAAAAAAGTTTGCAAGCGATTGTTTATTTCCTCTAGCCTGGACTTTTATTAAAAACATGGAGGATTACATATGTAAAATAAAACAGTTTTCTAAACTGGACTTTCAATCGAAGCAGGAGGTAATAATTAAAGGTATACCAACGCCGGAGCTAAAAGGTTTGCTTTTGACTTCGGGACAGAAGACCCGTTCTTTTCAAACGGCGTGGTACACACGCAAAGGCTGTCCAGCAAGAAAGGTAAGACCATAATAATGTTTTTTTTATTAAATGTGCTTTTTTGTGTGCTACAGTTGTGTAAAGAATGCTGGTATGAGCTTTTAAACATAACCCGTTAACTGCTGCCAATCACATGGTGAATAAGATACTATTTAGGGTTCATATGTTTGTAAATCTGACTGTGATGATGCAGTGCCTCACCAGACATTAACCTCACCGCACGCCACTGATATATATATATATATATATATATATATATATATATATATATATATATATATATATATATATATATATATATATATATATATATATATATATATATATATATATATATATATATATATATATATATATATATATATATATATATATATATATATATATATATATATACACACTACCGTTCAAAAGTTTGGGGTCACCCAAACAATTTTGTGGAATAGCCTTCATTTCTAAGAACAAGAATAGACTGTCGAGTTTCAGATGAAAGTTCTCTTTTTCTGGCCATTTTGAGCGTTTAATTGACCCCACAAATGTGATGCTCCAGAAACTCAATCTGCTCAAAGGAAGGTCAGTTTTATAGCTTCTGTAACGAGCTAAACTGTTTTCAGATGTGTGAACATGATTGCACAAGGGTTTTCTAATCATCAATTAGCCTTCTGAGCCAATGAGCAAACACATTTTACCATTAGAACACTGGAGTGATAGTTGCTGGAAATGGGCCTCTATACACCTATGTAGATATTGCACCAAAAACCAGACATTTGCAGCTAGAATAGTCATTTACCACATTAGCAATGTATAGAGTGTATTTCTTTAAAGTTAAGACTAGTTTAAAGTTATTTTCATTGAAAAGTACAGTGCTTTTCCTTCAAAAATAAGGACATTTCAATGTGACCCCAAACTTTTGAACGGTAGTATATATATATATATATATATATATATATATATATATATATATATATATATATATATATATATATATATATATATATATATATATATATATACATATACATATATATATATATATATATATATATGTGTGTGGGAAAAAATCACAAGACTATTTCATCTCTACAGGCCTGTTTCATGAGGGTTTCCTCAATCATCAGGAGATTTTAATGGAAGCATTAAAATCTCCTGATGATTGAGGAAACCCTCATGAAACAGGCCTGTAGAGATGAAATAGTCTTGTGATTTTTTCCCACACACACATATTACGCTCTACCACGGTATCGAGCACTATTTTTTTGGATAATCTAATTAAGACATATATATATATATATATATATATATATATATATATATATATATATATATATATATATATATATATATATATATATATATATATATATATATATATATATATATATATATATATATATAAATATACACATACATACATACATACATATATATATATATATATATATATATATATATATATATATATATATATATATATATATATATATATATATATATATATATATATATATATGTATAAAATGTAATCTTATAATTAGGAAATGCATAATTATATTGCGTATAACTAAAGAGTTAAAATTGTAGTTATAATGGTAGTCAATGGAGACTTTTTCCCCCCATGATAGTACACTGCATAATGTTTGGAATCTGGCCCTACACAAAAGATAAAAATACACCATAATGTGTTTTATTACTAATCTTATATGTATGGCCTTATCTTTACATCAGTATCTCATTCTTTAACATTCACTCATTTTATGCATTTAAAAAAAAATAAAAATTGATCAAATGGGCATTCAAGGGGTTAAAATAAAACAAAAAACATGACATGTTTGCTAGTTTGATTTAGGACTGAAGCTAAGAGATTTGTGCAAAAAAGTAGAAATAAATATATATCCAAATGTTCTATACATCTGGGGTGTCAAACTTGTTTTTTTTAGGGCCACATTATTTGATGTGGCCAACTACATTAAATGATGTGGCAGACCACATTGAATGACATGGCGGGCCACTTTAATAACGTGGCGGGCCACGTTAAATGATTTGCACCACTCTCTTAGAAAAAAATAATTCCATTCGGAGCAACACAACCGAAGTTAAGGCCAAAAAAGAGCAACAATGTACCAAAAAAGTCCTGAATCTACTCGAAGGTTCTCCTTGAGGACTTTTTGTCCTGGCCCTACCCTACTGCCATTCATTGATGTATGCCCTTGTAAATAGTGTTTACAAATCCACCCTAGTGGACATTTAATACAAAAAAATATGTCTTAGAACATTCATGCTTGGAGAGTGATAAAAACACTTGGGGGGATGCTGAAGCTGGTTATCATAATTCATGCATCACAGGGTTTACGACCCTGTGGCTCCTACTTTCTCATGCACTCCACATCATTGTTGATAACGAGAATCATTTTTGTCCAATTATCCTGATTTTGGTGCTATAATTTAAACATTTGTGATATTTGTGTTTTGGATTGCGCGACTCAAAGTGTCACTATACAATCCAATGTGCGGTGAGTAAACCTCACTGTGATAAAACACCGCCCCCTTTTGGCCTGGAGTGCACACACATGCTCATGATCAACACTCAGCTGGCGATAGGCTGATTGGCCCTAGTGTGTGAATGTTGTCTACCTGTGTTGGCCCTGGGATGAGGTGGCAACTTGTCCAGGGTGTACCCTGCCTTCCTGCTGGTATAGGCTCCAGCACCCCCCGAGAGGGACAAGCGGTAGAAAATGGATGGATTTGGGTAGACAATGAAAGATAAGAGTGGTGCTTCGACAAGGCAACGTCAAGAACATTCATCCCTCTGATTGGTCCTTTGCTGCTTCCTCCTGTTCTGATTGGTTCCTGCTCAGAGGTGGACTCCCACTTTCTTGCTCCGCTTGGTCGGGGTCAGCGGGGTCACAGTCACAGATCAGCTCGGACTCCTCGGTGTGGGAGGGGCTGCAGTCGAACGTGAATTCTGACAGCTCCTCCGTGAAGGAGGGACTTTCCTGGAGCGCCAGCTGCGACAACGTGTGCGGCGTGCCTTCAAACTGCAGACCGCTCGAGTCCGACGCCACGTCCGGCTGGTCCTCCACGTCAGGAGGCTTGAGTCCCTGCGGCAGCGAGAGCCCCCTGTGGCGGATACACAGCTTGTGGAGTTCCGTCACCTCAGAGACGCTGGTGGTGTTGCCGCTGTCACGGAAACTGGCCAACGGGGGGCGCACTTTCACGCCGGTCACCGTCACGGAGCCTTCGATGGCCTTACGCAACTGGGGAGGGGGGGGGGGGCTGGCATCGGTGATCACATGACACAGACAACGAGGCCGAGAGGGGTCACTGACCTCTTTGAGGGAGACGACGCCCACCAGGCGGCCCATGCTGGTCACATAGGCGTGGTCCAGGCCCAGCAGGGAAAAGATGGTGTGAGTCTGCGGGACAATGGCAGATAGCGTCAAAGTGGTACAAACCCCCCCCCCCCCCGAACACTCCTGGGCACCTTATGCAGGGACGTTTGCTCCACCAGCTGGAAGGGCGCTGGGTCGATCTTGCAGTTCTTAAAATCCACCGGCTCGTCCAGCTGCTGCTCCTCCCACTCGGCGATCTGCGACAACAGAAGACATGAGCCAAGGGCCACGACCCGGGTCTGCTTTTGACCCTCACCTCGGTCGGCGTCATCCCATCTTCTACTTCAGTCGAGTCCTGAAGAGACAACATTCATTTAGCCAAATAATTCCACAATAAAGTGCTCGAGCAGAAACGCCAAAACAACAGAGGAATGCGGCCCATAATGCTGGGTGATGCATCGCAGCATAGCATGGCAATCAAATACCAGGCAAACACGCCCCCTGGTGGCTGACCACAGTATAGAGATGACATCACTGCTTTTCTGCTGTCCAATTTGTATTTACAAGTATTTGGATTGGACATTTTTTGTCTTTACCCTCAGAGTACAGTACAGGCCAAAAGTTTGGACACTTCATTCAATGTGTTTTCTTTATTTTCATGACTATTTACATTGTAGATAGTCACTGAAGGCATCAAAACTATGAATGAACACATGTGGAGTTATGTACTTAACAAAAAAAAGGTGAAATAACTGAAAAAATATTATATATTGTAGTTTCTTCAAAATGGCCACTCTTTGCTCTGATTACTGCTTTGAACACACTTGGCATTCTCTCGATGAGCTTCAAGAGGTGGTCACCTGAAATGGTTTTCATTTCACAGGGAACGCATCGGGATCCCCCGGGAAGAGCTGGACATAGTGGCTGGGGAGAGGGAAGTCTGGGCTTCCCTGCTTAGGCTGCTGCCCCCGTGACCCGACCTCGGATAAGCGGAAGAAGATGGATGGAGGTGTGCTTGAAGCTCATCGAGAGTATGCCAAGAGTGTGCAAAGCGGTAATCAGAGCAAAGAGTGGCTATTTGGAAGAAGCTAGAACAGGGGTCTCCAAACTACGGCCCAATCCAGCCCATGGGAAGTCTTAAGTTTAAAAAATAAATAAAATAAAAATAAAATAAAATAAATAAATATATACCTGTATATATATATTTTATAACTTTAAAAAAAAATCTGTCCTTTCTAATCCATTTTATACCGTTTGTTACTCTCAGTGTCTCCTAGCCGCTCAGGCAAATCCTATTGTCTAAAAATGCATTTTCCCATCGATAATGTGACATCATCGCGCTCGGCATATACATATATATATATATATACATGAACTGAACTAGAATATAAACATGTTTTCAGTTATTTCACCTTTCTTTGTTAAGTACATAACTCCACATGTGTTCATTCATAGTTTTGATGCCTTCAGTGACAATCTACAATGTAAATAGTCATGAAAATAAAGAAAACACACTGAATGAGAAGGTGTGTCCAAACTTTTGGCCTGTACTGTATATCGCTGACATTTTTTTGTCCTTGGAGCTAAATTGTTTTCTTTATTTTTGGCTATGATTTTGCGAGCTGCAAACTGTGTTTTTCGGACCAAGCAAACAAGTGTTTTTGTCAGATGCACACGCCACAAAATGTTCTGTAAAGGTTGCTGGAAGGAATGATTCACCCCAATTACACACACACACACACACACACACACACACACACACACACACACACACACACACACACACACACACACACACACACACACACACACACACACACACACACACACACACACACACACACACACACACACACACACACACACACACACACACACACACACACACACAATTATTTGTAGGTGCAGCACACATGCACACGACACACATGCACAGTCCTAAACATTTGTTTTGTCTTTCATTGCTTTTCGAAAGTGTCATGGCTGTCATTGACTGTTACATTATTACGTCGTTACTGGACGCAACCAAAGTCCTGTGAGAAAAACTTGACCAAAATTGTTTAATCTCATTCCAAACTGCAAATATGACAAAGTCCTCTGTTTATATCAAATGAAACGCTAAAATCAGACAATGCATGATGATATTGTGCAATGACTGTACGGTTAAAAAATGTAGTTATAAGGGTAGTCAATGGGAACTTTATAGTTTGTAATCTGACACAGCAAAACATAAAACGATACATTAAAATAAGTTTTATTACTAATTGTATGTACAGTACAGGCCAAAAGTTTGGACGCACCATCTCATTCAATGCGTTTTCTTTATTTTCATGACTATTTACATTGTAGATTGTCACTGAAGGCATCAAAACTATGAATGAACACATGTGGAGTTATGTACTTAACAAAAAAAAGTGAAATAACTGAAAAAATATTTTATATTCAAATAGCCACCCTTTGCTCTGATTACTGCTTTGCACACTCTTGGCATTCTCTCGATGAGCTTCAAGAGGTAGTCACCTGAAAGGGTTTTCACTTCACAGGTGTCATAGTTTTGATGCCTTCAGTGACAATCTACAATGTAAATAGTTCAATTACACTAAGTGTGTTGTTCTAAACATCCCTGCCACTTAATTTTACACACTATGGCATTTTTGCCAAGTATTTTCCCCCCCTACTAACTTCCATGAACTATTTGATGTCATTGTTGTGTGGCTGAGGTGTAAAGACCCATTTTTAAAAAGACATTAGCGGCGAGGCTGCGACGTGTGAAGATGTGTCTCTCTGCATCGACTCACACATTGTCATCCTTTCACAATCACACCACAGGATGCACTTTGCTGCGTGATGTCATGGCTGTGATATGCAAATTGGAGCTCATATATATCAGCCAAGACCCTCCAAGTCTCCTTGAACATTTAAGTTTCATTTGAGAGAAACATTTGGCTTTAAACCAGCATCCACCTTGAAATAAACACACGATGAAACGGCAAAAAGGTTAAGCACATGTGTTTGACACACATGGAATCATATTTTGCACTGTCGCAAGGCAACGGTTACCAGGCAACTGTCTCTAGGCGCCCGACAGACAATCTTACCGCCATGGAGATCCTCACTCGTTTGGGCTTCCTTCTCGCAGAGGGGGCAGCTGGGCTCTATCCACCCAGGAGGGACAAGGGGGGGGGGGGGGGGGGGGGAAACGTCAACACAACAAGAAGACAACGTTAGTGACAGTGGACGCTTGCAGGCTTGGAGAAAGTTCCCCTCAGGTGAGTGGAGCGCTGCTGACAGGTTGTTTTAATGAGGCTCAAGGATCAATGCTAATGCAACGCTGCATGACACACGAGGGGCTTATGGAAGAAGAAGTGTATATTTTGCATTTGTTAAGTCCGAAACATTTCTAAGTAGCTTCCATGTCCCTTAAAGCACTCTGCATGACAGCGTGAGACACTTACAGGATACAAAAGTGTCCAACTTTGAAAATAAACCGGTATATGTGTAGGTATATGTATTGTCAGGTGTATTTATAACGACATGGCTTCCCACACTTGAAAAGGAAGGACTCGATGAGGCTCAGGATTTCACTCGTATTTCAGTTTATTAACTGGAATCTTGGAAGGTGAAAAACCTTTAAACACACAAGAATAAAAGCTTTTAAATAAAATACAGCATTTTGCAACAAACAAAGTAAGTACATTAACTCAGGTATTTTATAAAGGTAAGTACATTTTTAACATTAATTAATACACATTAACCAGCATTTCACTTAACTTAATTAACTTAGATTAATAAGGTAAATTAGGCATTAAATAAACAGAAATATAGTTCACATGTTAGAACCATCTACTTTTAAAGCAACGTGTTTTACCTTAAGTTTTAGCCTAAATTATTTTATACAGACTTTAGACATGAATTTCTACAACAAGTTTAACTTGACACTTCTCTATTAATTCATATGAAATCAAGCATTTTAAACCAATATTACTGTAGTTTTTAACATAAACACTTTTAACAGAAATACTATTTTTATACATGAATTAAATGTTTTACTTTGCCTTTTAATAAAGCAAAATCCACTCTCTATATTAATATACTTCAAATTACATTTACAAGGCTTTAAGCGCCCTAATTGCCCATTTCTTGTCTCTACAAGTAAAACAAATATTTGTGGTGAATAAGATAAAGAAAAGAAACAAAATAAGCACCAATTGTACCTTATTTAACAGTTCAATTATCTAAATAAACATTCTTCTGAAGTTGAGCTCTGCCATCAATCACAGCGCATAAACTTCAACAGTCGGATCATGATTAAACAGTCCAGTGGAAAGAGGTGAGCTCACCGGTAGTCCGTTTGGTTTGAGTCCTTTTTCCCATGCGTTTGTGAAGTGCTTTTGTGGTTTTAGTGATCGTCTCTGTCTCTGCTGCTCTCAGCTCCGTCCTGCACACTGAATGAAACGGGTGCATTTGTTTGCTTTGTCCTGTCTGCGCTGCTCATCAGTCTGATTGCGCTCACCTGCTGGAGAGCGCACCTGGTGAGGCGCGCCGCGGAGCAGCGCTTCTGCTGTGACGCGCATGCAGCGCTTCTGCTGTGACGCGCATGCAGCGCTTCTGCTGTGACACGCATGCAGCGCTTCTGCTGTGACGCGCATGCAGCAGCACAGCCGCTGTCACACACACACCTTCAGCCGCACCTCCAGGCAGATCGCCGCAACACCTCCCACTCGATCTTTGCAGTGTAACCTGGAAAGATCGCACCTCTCAGGCGAGCTGGTCTCCCCTGACCTGATCCTCCGCCGGGATGAGGACGACAAGGCGTCGGACGTCTCGATGCAGTATGGTGCCCTGGAAGTCCTTCTCCTTAGACCTGGACTCTTTAACGACAGGGTTTGGAGTCTTCACCTGAACGCACCCACTTGGAGAGACTTTCACGTGGACATCTCGGACAATGCCTTTGGGATCTGCGTTCACACTGACAACTCTTGCTAGCTTGAACTGACCCCTCAGTGCATTTTGGTCGCAGAGCCACACTATGTCTCCAATGGCAGCATTTCTTTCAGCAGTATGCCATTTACTGCGGATGAACAGGTTTGGACCTGCGAGTTGGCTCCAGGACTTCCAAAAGTAGCTGACTTGCATTTGAATCTCTTGCAGCCTTTTGAAGGGGTAAGTTGTGTAGTCGAATGTTTTGAAATCTCCACTTTGTGTGGCTCGACCAAGCAACAGGGTGTTTGGAGTGATGTATTGGATGCCGTCCTCACGGCACTGGACTCTAGCGTCGATAGGCCTTTCGTTGGCAAGGTTGGCGGCCAGCTTGAGTACAGTCAGGAATTCACTGAAGGCAAGGCCTTCTCCTCTACCAAGGCTTTGTAGAGCTCTTTTGGTGATCTTGACAGCAGCTTCGGCGGCACCGTTTCGGTGAGGTGAATCGGCTGGAAGGATTCTCCACATCCAGTCGGTCCCATTCCTGGCAGCATATTCTTCTAGTGATCCTTTGTTTTGTCGTCTCAGGTAACTGTACATCTCTTCAAGGACAGGTTTTGCTCCAATAAAGTTCGTACCTGGATCGGACCAGATCTTCTGAGGATGGCCTCGGACAGAAGTGAACCTCTGGTAAGCAAGTAGAAAGCTCTCCGTTGTTAGCGTGTTTGCCAGTTCGACATGGATGGCTCGGCTGGACATGCAGCAGAAGAGCACGCCCCATACTTTCATGCTCACCCTCCTCTTGACATCATCCTTCACTTGGTACGGTCCGAACAGGTCGACAGATGTGAATTGAAATGGTGCAGCCGGATTCGATCTCTCCTCAGGCAAGTTTCCCATTATTTGCTGGCAGGTCTTTGCTTTTGCTTTCTTGCACACGACACACTTGTCAACAACTTTTTGGGCAATAATTCTTCCTTTGATGACCCATGCTTTCTTTCGCATCCGCAGTGTAGTTCCTGCCACTCCTTCATGTCCCTCACTGTGTGCTTCCCGGGCTAGGAGGGTGGAGATCCAGGCCTGGAACGGTAGCAGGGGAACAGCTCTGTGGTCTTCTCTGAAGGTCTGGATCCTGCCACCACACATCAGGAGTCCGCTTGTTTGGTCCTTGTAAACAACCAGTCTGTCTGTTGTTGTGTTTGGAAAGTGTACGCCCTCCTGTGCTGCCAAGCATAGGTCTCTGAACACATCTTCTCTTTCGTTCACAGTGATGACACCAGATGAAGGTACTGCCTCCCACTTTTCTTTATCGCCGGGGCACAGGAATTTCTTTACTGCTCTCCAAGTCCATACTATTGTCCCGACCAGCCGTCTTAGATTGCTGAAGCGCCTTTCGTCCAGTAGCTTTTGGACTGCTGCTGCTGCAGGTGGTCTTCTGAATCTGGACTCTGTTTCTTGGACTCTTTTTGGGTCCTGTGCTTTCTGTTGACTTCGGGTGAGTACGGCGACAAATGTTTTCTTCTGTATTTTTGTGATATTGTCTCTTGCTTGTGCGGCGACGTCTTTGGCTGATTTCTTCGGCCACTCACTTTCAGGAAGTCGAAGGAACTTTGGACCTGACTGCCACTCGGATTCCTCAGTTAAGTCATTTGGACTGGCCCCTCTGGTTATGATATCTGCAATGTTCTCGGGCCCTGGAATCCACCACCAGTCTTGGACATTTGTGCTGCTTTGGATCTCGCCGACTCGGTTGGCAAAGAAGGTCTGGTAACCATAACTCTCCCGCTGGATTGCGCCTAGGACGGTCTGACTGTCGACGAGATGGTACCACTTCACAACATCGATTCGGCAGTGTCTCTGGAAGTAGTTCTTCAACCGGGCGGCAAAGACTGCTCCACACATCTCCGCCTTCACAGGGTCACCCTTGTGGTCGAGAGGGGTCAGCTTGGCCTTAGATTCAACTAGCCTCACAACAACACCATGGCTGCAGCTCCAGCGTAGGTACAGCACAGCGCCATATGCGTGCTCACTGCCATCAGAGAAGGTGATGCCACTTGGTTTTGCACGTGGATTTGGTGGTGTCAGGGGTCTGGTGAATCTGAGTTGGCTCAGCTCTGCATAGTCTTCTAGGAGCTTTATGGCATCTTCTCTGAGTCCTTTGGACAAGGCGGCATCCCAGGTGTCTTCTATGCAGTACATGACTTTTGCTTCTTGAAAAGCTCTTCGGATGAGGATGGCTCCCTTCTGCTTTGCAGGAGCCACGAGGCCGAGTGGATCATAGAGACCAGAGACTTGGCTCAACAGTTCTCTTCTGGTGAATGGATCTGGGGTTTGTCTTCTTACTTCATCTCTCAGTAAGTCCTGACCAAGGCGCATTTTCCTCTTCTTCTTGGAGAAGTTCACTGCAACCATGACATGTAGTGTGTCATCCTCAATGGTGTAACCAAGGCCGAGGGCTTTGTTATCCTCTTCAGTGAGCTGGTTTGGCAGGATCATGGTCTTTGACTCCATCTTCTCACCTCTCGGCCCTTTCCTCCCACTTTGATCGGAGTAGACCCAGGGCTTCATGATGAATCCTCCAGCTTTAAGGATCTGTTCGATGTTGGATGTGAGGAGTTTGAGGTGCTGGAGGTTGTTGTGAGAGGTCAGGATATCATCCACATATGCATCTTCCTCTATCACACGTTTCTCTTCTTTGAAGTGTTTGAATGAAGGCAAGTTGGCGGTCTCTCTCATGGCGACTTGGGCTATGCAACCAGCAGGTTTGTCTCCCATGTTGACCCTTGTTATGGCGAAGTCTTCTATTTCAGCCTTTTCAGTGTCACGCCACAGGAACCTGTGCAGGTGGACCTCTCTCTCTTCCAACCAGACAGAGTTGTACATCTTGCGGATGTCACCGAGGGCAGCAAAGACACCAGCTCGGAACCTCAGTAGGACAGCTCTGATTGGGTTCAGGACGTCAGGACCTTTGATTAGTATGTCGTTCAAACTCAGGCCTCTGTACTTCTGGCTGCTGTTCCATACTAGCCTCACTGGGGTGGAGACTGAATGTGGATTTGGTGCAATCAGGTGACTTATGTACCACACTGGCCCAGTCCAACTCTGCAGAACCTCTTTGGATAGCTTCACTGCAGCTTTGCGATGAAGCATTTCATGGACTTGTGACATGTAGGCTGTCTTCAACTCCGGTTCCTTTGCCAGCTGCTTCTCTGTCCTGAGGAATGTGGCTTCAACCGCTCTCCTGTTGTTGGGTAGAGATGCTGGATCTTCTGTCCAGGGATACTTGGCATGCCAGTGGGGATCAGGGCTGTGATGGTCTCCATTCACATACATCAACCCGTTCTTCACTATCTCCATCTCTCTTTCTTCAGCCAGTGTCATTTCTTTTCCCCCGGGTTGGCAATTCCCACAGCGACATCCTCCACATCTTGGCTCACAAGCAGCTCCAATACTTTCCCACTTCCACCACTTCAGAAAGTCTCTGCTGCTAGTGGCTGTATTGGACTGGGTGTGGGGCTTGTCGGGAGACTGGCAGGAGATTGGATCTCTACAGATGAGTTCACTGTATTTGACTGCTGCAGTTCTCATGGATCTTGCGAAGTGTGTCTTTGATGTGTGGGCCATTAAGGTGACTTCTTCAAAGAGGTCCGGGTGTGTGCCTCCGATCGTCTTGCCGAGGGGGCCGTCCCAGAGCACAAGGTTGCCAACAGAACGAACCTTCTGGGGTACTAGCTGGCCTTCCTTGTGGCTGATCAGGAGTTGCACCTCTTTGGGTCTAGCAAGGTCTCTTAGGGGAACATCTGGGAAGATTTTCTGTAGCTTAATAGCTGGAACATGTCTGTGAAACTCTGCAATCTTATCAAGGCCATAGCAGATTAGTTGATGTGACCTGAGGGTCCCTCTCGGAGTGTTGACCCGAATCTTGAGGAGGTAGCGCTTAGTTGCAACAGACACCTTCATCCCTCCAACGCCGTAAACCACCAGTGTCACATCTTCACCTCTCAGGTTCAACTTGCTGGCAGCTCTATGTGTTATATAGTTCGTGTCTGATGCCAGGTCGATGAGGGTCCCAATTCTCTGTCCATCGTTGGCAGTGACATCAAAGAGCATCAGGATCACTGGATACTCATGCAAGCCATTTTCCTCTAGAAGACCTCTTTCAACTGCTGTGGTGTTGTATGCTCTGGATGTGACGTTGCAGAAGGTGTCTCGACACTGCTGCGCCAGCTCAGGGGTAAGCCTGGATAGGAAGTCTTTTTGAGCTTCGGTGTATCTTTTCCCCTCAGCTCTCACTGGACTGGATTTAGGTGTTCTTTGGGACTGGGGTCTGGCAACTGGACAGAGAAGGTAATGGTGTTGGTCTTTGCACTCTGGGTTCCCGCACAGATACGTGGTGTTTCTGCAGGGGTCGCTGCTGTGGACCTCGAGACATCTCTTGCAGGCACCGAGCTGTTGTGCTGCATCCCTCTTCTCCGATGGCTTTAGGTTGATCCTAAACCTTCTGCAGAAATAGAGTCTTCTTCTGTGCTTTGGGTCACCACAAATGATGCAGCCTGCTGTTTCACTGCTGGACTTGGCTGACTTTGTTCTGGCATACTTGATGAGCTTAGTCTGCTCCTTGGCGGGTTCAAAGACGTTGCTCAGTTGATCTAGTTGCTCATATATAGATTCTTGGGACTTTAGGAATGTGATGAGCTTGTCGAAGCGGTTCTGGGGGTTAACAGTGTTTCCTCTGTCAGCAGCATAGGTGAGCCAGTCTTTCTTCAGAGTTTCTGGGAGTTTGCTCTCGATGGATCTAATCACCAGTGGGTTCTTTAAGGCGTCTGCATTATCCAGTTCGTTTAGATCATAAAGGGCCTTTTCCACAGTTTGGATGAGCTCTACGATTTTCCTTGGATGGCCGCTCCTGGCTGATGGTCTTGCTTGTAGCTCTTCTATGATCTCAAGAGCAATGCTGGCTTGGTTCCCAAACCGGTTTTCCAGGACTCTGAAGATCTCATCTGCTGAGCTGTACGTTGACAGACGTAGTTCCCTGGCCACCTTTTCATCAAGGCTATCCAGTAGTTGGAATTTCTTAACCTCTGAAGATCCGGTTGGTTCACCTTGCTTCTGCAGAGCCTCCCATTCCTTCCTCCATCTGTAGTAGTTTCGCTGGTTGCCGGCAAACTTTGGTAAGGCTGTGGCCTTTAGCTTTATCGCTGCCACTGGAGCTGAGCTGCGGGCTGAGATGGGCTGGGGTCCAGCGTCTTTCTTTATACTTGCTGCTTGGATGAGGGGGGCCTTCTGTGACACCAGCTTGGGAAGGACCACCTCGAGCTCTCTTAAACGGTAATCAAAGTCCTTTTTCTCGGCAAGCGGAGCCCAGTGGTTCCAGTTCTGGTGCGCTTCCTTTGCCTTGTCCACCAACTTCTGTAGGTGGGTCAGCATGAACTCACAAGCCTCCAGAGTTGTGTCTGGCTGGAAGGAGACGTTCCTGAATTCGGCCTCTGCAACTTGTAGAGCCAGGGAAAGTTCCTTTTCTCCATATGTGGTCCAGAGCGTCTCTCGGATTAGGAGTTTGACTTCTTTCGTCTTCTGCTCACATTCTTTCTCCGTCTTTGCTATGTCGGCTTTCTGGGGGTCGCTCAGCTCCTCAGCGTCTGCCATGTAAGCGGCTTCCACTTCTTCGTTTGCCTCGAAGACACGAGAGCTCTCTAGCATCAGCTTCTTGAAGTTCTCCTGTAACTCCTCCTTAGACATCTCTATGTAGGTTCTCGTAATGTTGTTGGCAAGGCGGGAGAACTGTCTCTTAGCTGTGGCCCTCTCCACTTTCAGTTCATCTGTTGGCTTTGGATCAGCCATCTTGCTCTCTTTGGCTGACAGACAGCAGTCTTTGTCCTCCAGGCCCCAGGTGGAGTGTCCTCCCTCTCGGTGGTGGCCGCAAGTGGAGTCTTTTGCTGGTCACAGACGGTTTTTCACTGTCAGGTGTATTTATAACGACATGGCTTCCCACACTTGAAAAGGAAGGACTCGATGAGGCTCAGGATTTCACTCGTATTTCAGTTTATTAACTGGAATCTTGGAAGGTGAAAAACCTTTAAACACACAAGAATAAAAGCTTTTAAATAAAATACAGCATTTTGCAACAAACAAAGTAAGTACATTAACTCAGGTATTTTATAAAGGTAAGTACATTTTTAACATTAATTAATACACATTAACCAGCATTTCACTTAACTTAATTAACTTAGATTAATAAGGTAAATTAGGCATTAAATAAACAGAAATATAGTTCACATGTTAGAACCATCTACTTTTAAAGCAACGTGTTTTACCTTAAGTTTTAGCCTAAATTATTTTATACAGACTTTAGACATGAATTTCTACAACAAGTTTAACTTGACACTTCTCTATTAATTCATATGAAATCAAGCATTTTAAACCAATATTACTGTAGTTTTTAACATAAACACTTTTAACAGAAATACTATTTTTATACATGAATTAAATGTTTTACTTTGCCTTTTAATAAAGCAAAATCCACTCTCTATATTAATATACTTCAAATTACATTTACAAGGCTTTAAGCGCCCTAATTGCCCATTTCTTGTCTCTACAAGTAAAACAAATATTTGTGGTGAATAAGATAAAGAAAAGAAACAAAATAAGCACCAATTGTACCTTATTTAACAGTTCAATTATCTAAATAAACATTCTTCTGAAGTTGAGCTCTGCCATCAATCACAGCGCATAAACTTCAACAGTCGGATCATGATTAAACAGTCCAGTGGAAAGAGGTGAGCTCACCGGTAGTCCGTTTGGTTTGAGTCCTTTTTCCCATGCGTTTGTGAAGTGCTTTTGTGGTTTTAGTGATCGTCTCTGTCTCTGCTGCTCTCAGCTCCGTCCTGCACACTGAATGAAACGGGTGCATTTGTTTGCTTTGTCCTGTCTGCGCTGCTCATCAGTCTGATTGCGCTCACCTGCTGGAGAGCGCACCTGGTGAGGCGCGCCGCGGAGCAGCGCTTCTGCTGTGACGCGCATGCAGCGCTTCTGCTGTGACGCGCATGCAGCGCTTCTGCTGTGACACGCATGCAGCGCTTCTGCTGTGACGCGCATGCAGCAGCACAGCCGCTGTCACACACACACCTTCAGCCGCACCTCCAGGCAGATCGCCGCAACATGTATATATTTGTGTATAAATATATATACATACGTACATATATTTATACACAAATATATACATATACCTACACATATATACACAAATATATACATTTACCTATACATATACGCATATACCTATACATATACACATATATACAGGGCTCGAATTTAACCACGGCAACTGCGGCAAAAGCCGCGACCGCCCTTGTCATTTGCCGTAAGCCCTAAAAAATTGACCAACATCAGTGGATGTAACGGTAATTAATTACCGAAAACCCGTCAATTATTCATGCATTTTAGGCAACACGAAGTCAGGCACATGCTCACGAGTGTCGTTTGGCTTGATAATCATGGTGGACTAACTACACAGACTTTGCACAGGAGATTTCCCCTCGGAGTAAACGGAGCCAAGCGCTTGGTTTAATGTAATTTTCTCTCGCTTCCCGACGTGCGTTTAAGAGCGCATTGCTGTGTTTAGATGGAGACAGGTGTGGACAATATTGGAGACAGACGCTCTTGTCCTCACACTAAAAGTATACAGCGAAGGAGAAACCTATTTGATGTATTGCAGCAGGCGATGTGTCGAGAACGTTGTCACAACTTGTTTATAAAGTCTTTATTTTGTTTACTGGGATGTTCACTCTTCCTTTATTTAACTGCAAACTGTATCAGTGTTCAAATAACATCAATACTAGCTCAAATGTTTTGTCATCTCATCGAACTGAACAAACGCTGTGAAGATTGTGTATTCGATGTGAGAGGTGTCACTCCTCTTTATTTTTGTTGGCCAAACTGTTGTACTGAACCAAGAGAAGAACAAAGATTGTTTATTAGATTTTAATATCAAAAAGTAAACACAAGGTTTTTATACATTACTTGTGTATTTTTCACGTCACAAAGGTATTACTTCAAAAAACATTCATGTGACATAGCACGTTGTTAATGTGTTACAGGGTGTAGTTAATTCCTATACGACATATTGTTGCTCAAACTCTTCATGGATCTGTCCCGATACAGCATCTACATGTACATAACAAAAATATACCTCCCTCTATCAAAATGTAAAAATATAGATAAAGGCATCATGAAATGACAAAAAGCTGGCAAGTTTATATTAATAATGAAAAAAAAACCCAATATATATATATATATATATATATATATATATATATATATATATATATATATATATATATATATATATATATATATATATATATATATATATATATATATATATATATATATATATACACATGCATGCATGCTTTGGAGCCCCTGCCTCGAAAGAAAATAATGTTTGCCTTGGTGCCCTTCTAACTTGCCTTTGTGCCCTAAAATATGAGCCCTCCTTTAAGACACCACTTGCCTTGACCTTAAAAAGTTAAAATTCAAGGCCTGTATATACATACACGCACATATATATATATATATATATATATATATATATATATATATATATATATATATATATATATATATATATATATATATATATATATATATATATATATATATATACTGCGATGAGGTGGCGACTTGTCCAGGGTGTACCCCGCCTTCCGCCCGATTGTAGCTGAGATAGGCTCCAGCGCCCCCCGCGACCCCGAAGGGCATAAGCGGTAGAAAATGGATGGATGGATGGATATATATATATATATATATATATATATATATATATATATATATATATATATATATATATATATATATATATATATATATATATATATATATATATTTTCTCAAGTTTTTTGTTATTTCAAAAAGTGGCGTAGTTGGTAGAGTGGCTGTGCCAGCAATTGGAGTGTTGCTGGTTACTGGGGTTCAATTCCCACCTTCTACCTTCCTAGTCACGTCCGTTGTGTCCTTGGGCAAGACACTTCACCCTTTGCCTCTGATGGCAGCTGGTTAGCGCCTTGCATGGCAGCTCCCGCCATCAGTGTGTGATAATTAAGAAAACATTTTTTTTTTCTTAATTATTATTATATTTTTTTCCAATGTATTTTTTAATTCTAAAAAAAAGGCAAATGTTCCCAGTAGGACTTACTGCATACATTATTATATTACATTACTGCATTATTATTGTATTATTATTGGATTGCATGGAACTAGTACACGGCGCAAAAGAGTTACAGAGGGCTTGAAAGGACATGTGATTTCACTATGCATTGTGGGGCCGGGGTAGCCATTTTTGTCAGCCAAAGCTTTAGTTTACATGGCTGTACTGTACCCACGTTAATGTGTGAGAGAGCAACAAACTGGATTAAAACGGATCGTAAAAAATATTAAAATCAATGGACCGTGGGATGAAAACTGTACCTTACTCCTAAGGCTCGCTGCCTTGAATAAATAAGTAAAATTGGTCAAATTGAACCATGTGAGCACGTACAATGGACTAGAGATTTGAGTAAGCTGTCACCATTGTCAGAGCCAAACTTTTATATATCTCATCAAAGGAGTCAGTTTTTCTACCACTGCAGAATTTCAGGACGCAAAGTCTTTTAAGGCTTATTGTAATCTGTTGCTTTCCTCCCCTATGTGTCCGAGATAGAGTCTCATTTCATAAGCAGGTTTCCCTTAAAAAAAACAAGCCCGTTATTACTTTTAAATACTTGGATCACTCCGCGACTTCTCCGAAAATAATACTCATTCATGTTTACGCTTACCCATGAGTAAAAATAAACAGACAACATGAGTTTTCCCTAAATACTGTCAGTTTTTTGTCACTTGCAGCTAGCTTGGCTAATGCTAACAGCCTACTAAATACTACTTACCAGTCTGAAAAAAGCAGTGAACACACCAACATGTATGGCGTTAAAAGTCATGTTTAATCACCTCACGGCTGCTTTCCCGTGTCTCTATCAGCCCACTAACCCGGGTTTCCTTGGCTTTGCTTTCACACTGGAAATGAGAAAAATCTCACCAAATATTTTTTTTTTCTGAAGCGTTCATGACAACGATTGTGGCAGTTAGTGAGGCTGCACGTTTGCGCCACGTTCTGACAAACTAAAAACTAACAAAACTTTAGCGCGGAGTCTTGCATTCAGCGGGTAAAAAAAAGCTACCGTATTTTTCGGACTATAAGGCGCACTTAAAGGCCTACTGAAATTAGATTTTCTTATTTAAACGGGGATAGCAGGTCCATTCTATGTGTCATACTTGATAATTTCGCGATATTGCCATATTTTTGCTGAAAGGATTTAGTAGAGAACATCGACGATAAAGTTTGCAACTTTTGGTCGCTGATAAAAAAGCCTTGCCTGTACCGGAAGTAGCGTGACGTCACAGGTTGTGGAGCTCCTCACATCTGCACATTGTTTACAATCATGGCCATCAACAGCGAGAGAGATTCGGACAGAGAAAGCGACAATTACCCCATTCATTTGAGCGAGGATGAAAGATTCGTGGATGAGGAAAGTGGGAGTGAAGGACTAGAGGGCAGTGGAAGCGATTCAGATAGGGAAGATGCTGTGAGAGGCGGGTGGGACCTGATATTCAGCTGGTAATGACTAAAACAGTAAATAAACACAAGACATATATATACTCTATAAGCCACAATACAACCAGGCTTATATCTAATATGCCACAAATTAATCCCGCATAACAAACACCTTTCCCTCCCGTCCATATAACCCACCAATACAAATCAAACACCCGCACAACACACTCAATCCCACAGCCCAAAGTACCGTTCACCTCCGCAAAGTTCATACAGCACATATATTTCCCCAAAGTTACGTACGTGAGATGCACATAGCGGCACGCACGTACGGGCAAGCGATCAAATGTTTGGAAGATGCAGCTGCATACTCACGGTAGCGCGTATCCAACTCAAAGTCCTCCTGGTAAGAGTCTCTGTTGTCCCAGTTCTCCACAGGCCAATGTGTATCCAACTCAAAGTCCTCCTGGTAAGAGTCTATGTTGTCCCAGTTCTCCACAGGCCAATGGTAAAGCTTGACTGTCATATTTTGGGAATGTAAACAATGAAACACGTAGCGGCTACGACATAGCCGCTACGTGTTTGTGTTGCTGCAGCCGGCCGCTAATACACCGCTTCCCACCTACAGCTTTCTTCTTTGCTGTCTTCATTGTTCATTAAACAAATTGCAAAAGATTCACCAACACAGATGTCCGGAATACTGTGGAATTTTGCGATGAAAACAGACGACTTAATAGCTGGCCACAATGCTGTCCCAAAATGTCCGCTACAATCCGTGACGTCACACGCAGACGTCATCATACCGAAAAGTTTTCAGCAGGATATTTCGCGGGAAATTTAAAATTGCACTTTACTAATCTAACCCGGCCGTATTGGCATGTGTTGCAATGTTAAGATTTCATCATTGATATATAAACCATCAGACTGCGTGGTCGGTAGTAGTGGGTTTCAGTAGGCCTTTAAAATCCTTTAATTTTCTCAAAAATCGACAGTGTGCCTTCTAGCCCGGTGCGCCTAATGTACGGAATAATTCTGATTGTGCTTACCGACCTCGAAGCAATTTTATTTGGTACATGGTGTAATGATAAGTGTGACCAGTAGATGGCAGTAATACATAAGAGATACTGTAGACTGCGATATGATTCCAGTAAACAACACCAAAACTTTAAATGTACCATTGAAAATATAGAACATTACACACGGCACTCAAAAATCTGTCAAAATGTTTTAGTATGACTTTGAAGGCCGCACCGCCTGATGGATTGTCGGCCTATTACGGCTACTGTAGTCAGAGATACAAGTATTACTATGGTGTGTGTATAAGGACCGCAAAATGGCACCCATTAGCAGACATATTATCTGGCGTTTTGTTTCACAATATTATGCAAAACCAACTTTTCTTACCTTCTGCTACCTGCTGATCTGTATTTGAGATCTGCATATGTCCTGAAAATTTGCGCCACTGTAGTCCATGTCGATGCCGTAGTCGATAAGCTTCTTCTTTTTCTCTATCTTCTTGTTATGAGACATTCATCTTCCGCTGTTGCCATTTCTAATTATAAAGTAGCGTAAAGTTCTAACTTATATCTTGCTTTGGAAGCGCTAAAAACTACCAGCGTAGTGAGTTTACATAATTCACCCACGGAACTTTAGTTATTAGAGAGTTCCGGTCGGACGGTTTTTCACGGGACACATTTCCGGCGTTGTTGTTGCATTATTGAGCCACGGATGAGGAGATGCTGCTCCGTTGTTGATTTCAGTAAAGTCTGGATGTCATTAAAACAGTTAGCTCCATCTTTTGACACTTTTTCCACTCCCGTCCTTGCACGCTACACCGCTACAACAAAGATGGCGGGGAGAAGACGCTGTCGAAGGTGAGCCACGTAAATAAGACCGCCCACAAAACGGCGCATCCTGAAGCGACTGTCAGAAAGAGACTTGAAGATGGTCTGTAAGACATAATCTATGCAACATTTTGACCAAAGAACCACCATCAAATTGTATGTAGACCACAAGATAGTGTTTTACATTTAGAAAAAAATCATAATATGATCCCTTTAACTTCTTCTCAGTGGCCTTGTGGTTAGAGTGTCCGCCCTGAGATTGGTAGGTCGTGAGTTCAAACCCCGACCGAGTCATACCAAAAACATTTAAAATGGGAGCCATTATCTCCCTGCTTGACACTCAGCATCAAGGGTTGGAATTGGGGGTTAAATCACCAAATGATTCCTGGGCGCGGCCACTGCTGCTGCTCACTGCTCCCCTGTGGGGATGGGTCAAATGCAGAGGATAATTTCCCCGCACCTAGTGTGTGTGTGTGACAATCATTGGCACTTTAACTTTAACTTTAATGCGCCTTATAATCCGGTGCGCCTTTTGTATGAAAAAAGACCTGACTAGACCCACTCATCGGCAGTGCGCCTTATATTCCGGTGCGCCCTATGTTCTGGAAACTACTGTAGTCAGAGGCCAGAAAGACCCACAATGCATCGCCTTCACAACAGTACGTCACACTTTCAAGCCCAATACGACTTGCATGTTGAGGCGCCTGACCCCCGCCCTTCCATGCCCCGCACACTCACTTGACCCTTGACCTCTCCCGCGCTCGCTCTCACCTCCAGCAGCTCATTGTCTTGCTCGGCGCAGGAGAGCGTCTGGGAGCCTCGGGGAGGAGAAAAGCATTAATCACCTCTTGAATGATTCATTGTTGCTGCGTCGGCAGCGGTGACGTACTGTTTGGCGTGTCAGCGTTGCTGATTGCGGACACGCTTTTCAGAGCCGATTTGAGAGGCAGCTGCTGGCTGTTGGAGACCACTGCTGGGCTGAAGGAGGAAGACTCCTCGGTGGAGATCTGGATGGACAACACATTAACAAAAGGGAGCCACAGACACAAGCATGCACATGCATATATAAGAAAGAAAGGAAATAAAGGAGCACGTGCGAAGCAAAAACCAAGGAGACAGCACAGGTGAGGGCACAGACGAGAGACACACAAGACAAGAGTGTTAATGTCAATAAAAAGGATGTTCAATCGATCAAAGCACTTACCACCGCCGTGTTCCATACCCTCCACCTGTGCCTTTACCATGCGTCACACATGCCGGGTCTCGCTCTAGTACTACCGTTCCCACCCCCAGCCGGGCTACACCACCCCCTCCCCCCCGGGGGTCACCTCACACCTGTTGGGTGCTCACCAGGAAGCGGACCCCTTGATGAGCGTTGGTGGCGGCACGGCTGCAGGGAGAAGTGGGAGTGCTGTCGCTGGTCAGGCTGGGCAGGTGTTCGTTGGCGTCGCTGTCCAGGGCCAGTTGGTGCAGGTATTCCAGGCGGCGCTGGCGGGCCAGCTGGAGCGAGAGCAGAGACTGCAGCTGCAGCTTCTCAATGGAGCCCAGCAGGATCATGGAGTCTGGAGCAGGAAGAAAGTATGTGACAATAACACTAGGGCAGGGGGTTCATTTTTGTACATTACAGAAGCTAAAACCACGCTTCATATACACAGGAGGCCCCGTTTTTGTGAAGAAACGCATGTAAAATTACAAATAATGAATGACAGACCGGGCAGCACGGTGGGACAGTGGGTTAGCTGCTGACCCGTCTCCGCTCGGGACGGTTTCCTACTGGCCCCACTATGGACTGGACTTTCGCTGATATGTTGGATCCACTATGGACTGGACTTTCACAATACTATGTCAGACCCACTCGACATCCATTGCTTTCGGTCTCCCCTGGGGGGGGGGGTTACCCACATATGCGGTCCTCTCCAAGGTTTCTCATAGTCATTCACATCGACGTCCCACTGGGGTGAGTTTTTCCTTGCCCTTATGTGGGCTCTGTACCGAGGATGTTGTTGTGGCTTGTGCAGCCCTTTGAGACACTTGTGATTTAGGGCTATATAAATAAACATTGATTGATTGATTGATAGTGCATGTGCCTCACAATACGAAGGTCCTGAGTAGTCCTGAGTTCAATCCCGGGCTCGGGATATTTCTGTGTGGAGTTTGCATGTTCTCCCCGTGACTGCGTGGGTTCCCTCCGGGTACTCCGGCTTCCTCCAACCTCCAAAGACATGCACCTGGGGATAGGTTGATTGGCAACACTAAATTGGCCCTAGCTTGTGAATGTGAGTGTGAATGTTGTCTGTCTATCTGTGTTGGCCCTGCGATGAGGTGGCGACTTGCCCAGGGTGTACCCTGCCTTCCGCCCGAATGCAGCTGAGACAGGCTCCAGCACCCCCTGCGACCCCAAAAGGGACAAGCGGTAGAAAATGGATGGATGGATGGAATGACAGACCGCTTCATATGAAATTTTAACCGAAAATATTTTTCCAGCCCCTTCCTGCTCCGTTACTGATAAAAGCATAATGGCAAATTTCTAACAACATTTTTAATGTCATCTGTGGCATGCACTGTTAGTGCTCGGCTTGTAAACAGCTGTCCCGGGTTTGGATCCTGGTCAAACTTTTAATAATTAAAATGTATGTTTTAATTTTGTTAAATGTGTAATTTTGCACTAAAATAATAAGTCATTGAACAAATTATCTCCGATTAATTAGTTTTAGTTCAAAACATCAAATTCAAGTTTGATTTAAAAAAGTATAAAAAATAGTTTCACATAAATAAAAAAGTAAATTTTTTTTTGTTAAAATTCTGCTTCCGGCCCTAATTTGGCCAGGTGTGGCCCTACTAAAACAAATTCAATGCGCATCAGTATATGCTAAGCTATATGGATTTATTTATTTATTTATCTTAGCTTTTGTGTTATAGGTGACAAAGCAAATAGTTGTATCTTAACCTTATTAATAATGAACTCATTTAAAATTTCAGAACATGTCGAGGGCAAATAAAAATCTTGACTTTAGACACCCCTGCCCTAAGGAAACCAAACTCCAGCTCATTTGATTATAAATATACTTAATACAAGATCTATATAATATATTCCTACACTACTTACCTTCGGGACCGATTTGATGCTCATGACTCCAATTATAATACATTTTTTTCAGTAAAGCTCCAAAAATAATAATGTTTTAAAAGTTTTAGTTATTGGCCTGGTTAAAGGAGCCATATGTAGGAATCTGGACAGAAATGGAATTGCAATCACGGTCAAAATTCTGTAGTCCCCTCCCCCTCTCACTGACTGAGGTTGCCAGATACGCAGCCGAATCCAGCTCGATCGTTTAGACTACTCCAAGGAACTTCAAACTTCCACCGCCTCTTGGTGCTGGGACCATAATAGCTGAATAGACAAGCGTTTTGTCAATAACAAATATCTAACGAACACATATTACACAGAAATTAGGCTATTTTGAGGAAGAAGTACGTCATGCCTGCGTACAATATCACAACAAATGACAATCATATGGTTATTGTCAGTACTATTATAAAACAAAGACTAAAACGAACTACAACCAACGCTAGCAATGGTTATACTGGTGAAAATAAGTAGAGCATGCTTAGCAGCCTAATGTACGCCCAAAACTAAAGAGGAGACATTTTATCAAGGTATGTCTAAAGGCTACTGTTTTAAACGTCAAAGACAGTTTTGGACAATATAGTTTACATACGAAATGTCCATTTCCATTTATTACAAGTAATAAGAAAACGTAAATGCCTGACTTACCTATCAAAGAGGAAATTAGCAAGTTTGGTGTCCAAAAATCTTCTCCGCCTTCAATCCTCGTTTTGTTCCTTTGTCATGAATAAGTTGAGAATCGTAACGACGCCTTTTAGATTTACTAAGGTCGACATGTTTAGTAACTTTACCAGTGACAGTAGCTAGACAAACATGGCGGTGCGTAACTGACAACTTGGATGTGACACACTCATGGACTTTCTAATTGGTCAGACGGTGGAGGGCGGGGCATCGAAATGAAAACAATTACAAGATTTTGGGGCTGTAAATCTAATTTTGAAATGAGCATATCCCGGCTGATTTACCGTTATCAGTTAGAGGTATTCGAAAAGAACATGATTTATTAATGCCTTTTGACATATCATGGACATTTAATGATGACTTGACAGGAGATTCCTTCATATGGCTCCTTTAAGGCTGTAGTACCCTAATTTCAAATATTACATTTCATACCTCATCATTGGACACCATTCTTAATAATATAAGTTGTCTTTTTAGGATCAAATGATAATAATAATTTAAAATACTTTTCAATACACTTTCTGTCTTGCCTCTGGTGAGGGCGGTCACATTTTTTTCCCGCTCCCTTCTTCTCCCTGCTTGCTCTCTTTGTTTTGTCTTGTCTACACTTTTTTGAAGCCCCTTTCTTTGCGCTGTCCTCCAAATCTAAACATCAGACATGGAAATGATCAGCTGGACTCTCAACTCAATTGACAAAATCTTTTCGACGAGGAAAAGAGGTTCCGGGGAGCCTGGCTGCCCTGATGGAACCATTGCTGCGGGGTACGTGAGAGATTCCTGGGATGAATGGAGAATAATGTGCCTCTCAGTCCTTTCCATCGAGGACATGGAAGACATCTACCTATTTGGAATTGTGATCACGGGGCACCTGCTGATTGGGCTGGGCATTGCTCTGGTGTATCGTCAAATTCGTAAGACAATGGCAGCCACTCAAGGAGCCCACAGGCTGTTCGTCGCAATGGAAGGCTTGGGCCGGGCTGTGGGATCACAGACTGGGGCGATTTCTGAACTGAATTGCAAGATGGATCACATCATGGAAAAGCTGGTTGAAAGGGAAAAATTGGATATGAGAGCCAGCATGGACGAATAGAACAGACAAACCATTGTAATGTCTGCTCGCGGAAAAAAAAAAATCCTAATCTACGATTTGACTCCCTCGAATGGCCTTAACGCTGCAACAACAGGAGCAGGCTGTTCTGAAAACATCCGCCGAGGACTCCTCAATGATGGACGCTTTTGACCTCCCTCCCTCCTCGGGCCCAGGCCTATGGACACTACATCAACACACCCAAGACAATGGGCATATACACACATACCCCCTTTCCCCCACCCCACGCCTTCACCACCCCTTGATTCCCCTTCGGGGTGATGGACGGCTGGCAGCGCTTCATAGCAGCAGTCGACCTCCAGGGCCCCAACTCTCCCCCCCTCTGTTGCGAGTTGTCGTGATTATATGTAACATGTTTATGTGTGCATGGTATGGAGGTTTTTTCCCACTCCAGACTAGGCCCCCTTAGGAGCCCAGTCTAGATTGTATTTATTTACTCATCTTCTTTCCCAGCGTTTTACCTTTTTCCCATCTTTTACGGGGCGCCTCGTGGTGACCCATCAGCGTTCCTGTTCTGTAACCCTGTACACTGTTTGTTTGTCTAATCTTGAACGGGTTTGTGCTGAAAACATAGTTTCTTTGTACTTGTGCAATGACAATAAAGTCCTATCCTATCCTAATTGAAATGTTTATATCAAAGATTACATCCAACGTTGCAAAGATTTTATGCGATGAAAGTGATTTTATTAATGATATTTACAAAAATCACACAAAATGTTAATCAATCTGATAAAAGAAAATAGAGCAACCCCCACCAACTCCCAGCCTCTACAATACTTTACAAAGCAATTGAAAATACATGTAAATACAATACTTATTTGTTTTCATTGTATTGTGAATTTTTGTTGACATGTTGCACTTTTTTTACACTTTTGGGAGAGAGGTCGTTTTGGTACCTTGTGGTAAAAAGTGTAACTTCATTTTTAAAGGGCCTCAATGGTTATAAATGAGGGATCGTTTCACACCATCAGCACTTGTGTAATGTTTCTATTCTGCAATTTCCATAGCTGAGGTCAGCTTTTATCTTACTCTGTCCCTGCCAGCTGTCCCTGTCCTTTACTGCTGCACGAGACAGCACCCAGGTAGCCAAGTAAACAGAATAAGAAAAACTAATAAGAATCTATTGTCCCACCATTCTATCATTTTTCTTTAATTTACCTCTGGATTCAACAAGTGCGAGCGTCTTAAGCTGACCAGTCAGCAGCATCTCCTGCAGCTCCCGGTAGGAAGAGGTCAGCGTGATGTAGCGCACATCCCGCACCATGATGTCCTCCACGCGGATATTATACTTCCTGCGAAAGGGCAAAAGAGAGAGAGAAAGAGCGAGGTTAAGTGAAGGATAGGATAATTGGACAAAACGGCCGCGACTCACTCGTGATGCCCCATGCCCAGCTCTGGAAGATAGGGCAGCTTCTTGATGCGGATGATGGAGTCGTACAGCGACGGCTGGAGCGACTGGGCCACGGCGTTGGCCAGGATCACCGCGATCATCACAGGCAGGATGTGCGAGATCTGACCGGTCAGCTCGAAGACAATGACCGCTGTGGACACGGTGTGGGTGACAGCCCCGGACAGCGCCGCCGCACCTGCGGAAAGAAGGAGGGAAATTTGTTCTGTCGTCACTAAATTAATATTGTATTCATCATTATGGAGTAATAGCGGGC
The DNA here is from genome assembly GCF_033978785.1 of Entelurus aequoreus. Taxonomy (NCBI): domain Eukaryota; kingdom Metazoa; phylum Chordata; class Actinopteri; order Syngnathiformes; family Syngnathidae; genus Entelurus; species Entelurus aequoreus. The sequence goes on from NC_084746.1 coordinate 30,331,010, forward strand.
ATAGATTTAATTTGATAGGTCGCTGCGGACCACTTTATAATGAGACCCCTACACTACTCACTAAATCTGATTTTTTTGCCATCAAATGAAAGATCGGATTTCTTTTGCCAGTCTAAACGCTCCAAAGTGCTTCAAATCTGATCTTTTGGCATCAGATTCAGGCCATATCAGGAAGTAGTCCGAATCCGATTGGAATCACATCTTTTCAAATGTGACTTCAGTCTAAATGGAAATGCGACCTGAATGCAACCGGTATGCTACATAATTAGCCATCGGAAATGGCTATTTCATCACAACATCCGGTTTCGGTTTAGCAAAGTATTTTTTCGACAGAAGAATTTTCGGTGCATTACTAGTCAATAGTGCGCGAATAATAGGCTATATGTAATTGTGGTAAATTATACCATGTACCATTTTCTTATATGATTGTGAAATAGCATGTATTTGTATTTGGTCACATAATCCTTTAGAGGATTATTCTACTAAGGTCAAAAGTGCACATGTCCATCACAAACTCTCCAGAGAGTGAGCGTTCTCACTCCCAGGACACTGAGGAACTTAAGGGACAGCAGCAGTTGAATTTTAGGAGGAAGTGTAAACACAATAACGACATCTGGTAGGAAGCCCCCACCGGTAGGAGCAGAGATCAGAGGTTGGAGGTCACTCGACTCAAACCGATCAAAGGAAATAGGCTGACTGTCCAAGCAACAAACTGGGTTTTGTCCAGACTGACCGGCTCCAAGGCTAGAGTTATGGAGAGTGGGGGTCTTCGGGTAAAAGGTATTTAAGGACAGTGGTCCGAGAAGACAGCAGAAAAGTGATTAGGTCCATAGTTTTTCTCCTGGAAGATGCAGGTTCCAGTCTGAGGCTCGCTGAAACAAATAAAGCTTTTTGTTCGACGATTCCTCATTGGCGTCTTCTTGGCTCATCACCCCATCGCACAACCAGCAAATATACAACATAATACATGAATATATACATGTAGTTGAAAAATAAGAATATCCATTCATACATTATATTAATTTAATTCATTTTCACGTAAAAAAAAAAAAAGTTCAAGGTATGGCGAACCTATCGATGGTGGCGACTTCTATTTTTATTTTGTAGTAGGAGTGACTTCCTTGTCCATTTACGGGATTTGATCAACTTCATTTGTTTTCACTTTACACACATTGGGGCCACATTGGCGCCTGTGCGCGTTTACACTGGAGTCTGATAAAGATCACATTTTACTTGCAGCTGGAAAAAATCAGATTTAGAAACAATCCGATTTGGGCCACTGTGGCCTGCAGTGTAAAGGTAACTTACACTCATTCATCCCACAATTTTATAAATGTGATGACCCAGCATGAAGTACTAAATACTGTATTGACCTGAATATAAGACAAACACTCTTTTTCCAAGACACCTTTTTGTAACAATTATTTTTAAAACTAAATTAGCTTGACTATTTTGGTATCCTATTGTACTAAGATCCCAAATAACAAGTGTTAAACTATAAATGTGTGTGTACTATTATTGGGCATGTTGCAGGGGATCTACTAATGTCTGGTATACAATTGATAAAAAGTGCTGGCCTACTTAAATGACTATTTTGCGTGTACTACCGGCTTTCACCATGGAGACACTCACTTACTGCACTTCCATGGCATCATGGTCCAAAGCAGGGTGTTTTGCTATGTTGAGGAACATGCAGCACACAACTATAATCTACGCCACATTTTCTGGGCAATATAGAAACACTCCTGTGGTGCGATCTAGACCAGAGCTACTAAACCTTTTTAATCTCACGGCCCAATTTTTCCCCTACAGAGCAACCACTTAAAAATCGACACTGAATTAATAATATTACTCTTGATTTTAATCATATGCAATAATTATATCTAACCTATGTACAATTTAACTGGATAAACCTTGTCAAATTATAGGACACCATGCGTTAATCACACAGATTATTTTAAGGTTTAGGTCAGGCTGATTACAAAAATAAGTGCTAATCAAATATACTACAAAAGTAGGCAATCATAAAAACTATGAAATATAAACTAACATGCAATTAAGCTGTACTAAAATTAATCATCCATCCATCCATTTCCTACCGCTTGTCCCTTCTTCTGTTTGTTTGAGATTGTCATTAGTGCCAAGTGGTGGAAAAGTGTATTACAACTGAGTACTGCCACGGCCCATACAGACCACAGCTAAGAAACAGATATTTTTTGGCGGCTCATCAATAGGCCCTATGGTTAAGAAACCTTTACCTAAACAACAGAACCTACTTTTTAGCACTGTGATAGTGTGCTGGGATCATCCAGACACAAGAAAATGCAGTGTATAAGAGATATATTGATTCATTTTGGTGTCTGCCTGTAACTCAACCAGCAGCTGAAAAATGGCATTGCTGGATTGACAATATGTCTGTGTTTCTTTTTCCAACAGTCCACATATGTTGACGCGCACACAGATGGACACTGATTGCCCCTTAGCACAATGACTGCAGTACAGCCATTTGCACGTACCCTTCACACTTGCCTAATGAATACAGTATACAACAGCAGTTTTAGATTTGCTAAATCACAATGCGGGCGCTAAATGTGCCACATTTGTGTCAATATTTCACGACAGTTGTTATAAGTTTCTTGTATTTTATAATATTTCCTGTACAGCACTTTTATTTTCAGTTCCACTTCCGATTTGTCCTTTATTCCTTTGGTCTGAGGGTTGGCAATCAGGACACACCTGTGTCTGTTTGCCAATCAGGATGCTTCTCTGCTGCTGCGATCTGGAGGGGGCTGGATCGTTTGCTTTGCGCTTCATGCGCCTATTTGTTCTTTATGCACTTCCCAGCTGCACATAAGTATTTTCCCTAATAAAGAAGGCTTGTTCATGCACTTTCCTGCCGTCTCTGCATCCCGGAGTCCAGACAATTTGCATCGCCTCCTCCCAGTACTGTGGGCGTTCTGATAATCAGCAATTTTAATGTACCATTCAGATTTGAGTAGCCTCTGAAGTTATAAGACAAATCCTCAAAATATCACACATTATTATTGCAATTATTAATAGTATAAGCATTAATAAGATTAATTACTAAATACCGTATTAACCTGGATATAAGACGAGTCCTAGTTTTAAGACCGTTTTTTCTAAAAAATATATATTTTTAGGACAAAATCATAATTTATTAGATTTCTAAACAAAGAACATTTCAAAAATCACTAATAGCGGAGGACTATTTGTGGCTTAATTTCCTTAGACCAGGGGTGTCAAACTCATTTTAGATCGGGGGCCACATGGAGAAAAATCTACTCCCAAGTAAAATCTGGTAAAATCCCGGCACGATAAATTCAAAATAAAGACAACTTCAGATTGTTTTCTTTACTTAAAAATAGAACAAGCACATTCTGAAAATGTACAAATCATCATGTTGTTTTTTTTTTTTTACACTTACATGTGGCTGTAAATAGTATTCTATCTTTATTTGTCGTTATTTAAACTTTCTGAATAAATTATGTGATAATGTTCATCAGTCAGTTAATTTTCAATCTATCAAGACAAAAAAATAATATCAAAATCAAATTACAGGATGTTATTTATGTCGTTTGCCCATTTTCCTCGACTGGAGCACTAACATCATGTAGTATTCTATCTTTATTTGTCGTTATTTAAACTTTCTGAATAAATTATGTGATAATGTTCATCAGTCAGTTAATTTTCAATCTATCAAGACAAAAAAATAATATCAAAATCAAATTACAGGAGGTTATTTATGTCGTTTGCCCATTTTCCTCGACTGGAGCACTAACATCATGTGTTTTTTTTGTTTTTTTTTTACATATGTAGCATAATCTACAAAGATACAAAGAATTGCTATTGCGACATCTAGTGGACACATTTAGAACAGCGGTTTCTTTCATTCCAAAATTTCGGCTTGTTTTTATACTTAGCAAATCCATTCCGCGGTCCGGATAAAACCTGTTCGCGGGCCGTACGTTTGACACCCCTGCCTTAGACCGACAGCTGCGATTTGATCTAAAACAGATTTTCTATTACAGGTGATCCCGAAATTTGATGTTGCACCTAAGTGGGATCAATTTTAATCAGTCACATCCCATAAACTGCCATGAGGTGATAAAAATGTCACGGTGGCAGCAGGTGAAGGAAGGAAAATTGCTTATAAGGCCCAATTAGATAGAACATGAAGACACTCTGAATCAAATAAATGGAAACAAGAGAATGACTCACCCACGACTGCGTAACCGCCGGGAACTATGGGATACACGCTGCCGTCAGCATGTATACCGTCAGGAAACATGGTAGCCATGACCTCTCCAACAAGCCTGCCAAATGCAGCACCTGGCCAGGTTCAATAAAAATATGCTTTTTATGATGTTATCCAAGGAACAAGTTGCCATTTCATGCAGGAAGCTCCTCACCAATGAGGAAAACCGGCATGAAGGCCCCGCATGGAACGGGCATGGTGGTGGCCACGGCTGACATCCAGAACTGAGAGGAGGAGTCACATTGAGCGTATTTGGTCACCATATGCTTGTGTATGTTAATTGACGAGGGCGGCGCACCTTCATGACGATAAAGAGGATGAGCGTGATGAAGACGTTGACCTGGGGGTGCTTCCAACCGTGGTGGTGGTGGCTGACATAGTCGAACTCCTCGGCCACGCCCTGACGGCACCACGTGCGGTTGTCAAACAGCGCCACCAGAGACTCGTGCTGCGTCAGCTGAGGTCGCCAAGTAGAAGAAATGACGTTTTTCTTCCTTTAAAAAAAACCTCATTATTCATTTATCGGTGGTCCTTTTTCCTCACCTGACCCGCCATGAACTGCCCGAAGCCCGGGGGGAACGTGAGGGTGGAGATCAGCAGGGTGACGAGCGCCGGGTACACCAGGCGCCTGACAGGGAGAGAGGGGCTGTGGGGTCATTAATGGGTGCACTTGTCACAAAGATAGATTTACTTTGAAGTCCAGGTGGTGAGGGAGTCGCCGCCAGAAATATCTCCTGTGATGTGCGGGAGTGACCCAATTAATGTGGCAACAGAGGACGCCAGGCCAATTTTAAGCACACATTTGGGGGCACCAAAGCAACAAGGTCAATTTAACATATTTCACTAAAAACGACTCAAATGTTGACTTTGAACTTCAGCAAAATGTTGAAGACTAGACCAAAAGCTACTTTATAGACAAAAGTGTCATATTAACCCCTTTTTATAAAAAACATTTATATATGGGACCAAAACAAATAAATCCAGTGGAATAAAAATTGGTGTACTTGCAATACATTTCTGTTCTGCTTAATTTATCACCATTATATCAATATTCGTCATGATCCCTCATGATAATTTTGGACTTAGTTCATTATTTTTCTTTGTTTTGTTTCCTGTGTGCGCTCTTATTTTCTTAATTCCTCTCCTTTCGTGGGCATGTTAGGTGATTACTTTACCGCTGTTCTCGTCACCTGTCCTACAATTGCCATTCAGGAGGGGTTATGTTGTTTGTACAAGCTGGTAGATTTTTTTGCTACTTGCTTTATTTTGCCTGCCTTTTTCCTAATAAAAATGTTGCTCTACCTTTCTCTGTATCCTGGGGTCTTGCTAAATGTCTCCATGCAAGACCGTGACAAAAATTTGGATCATCAATCAATCAATCAAACTTTATTTATAAAGCGCTTTTCATACATAAAAGAAATGCAACACAAAGTGCTTTACAAAGTTAACAACAATACCCCGGTGACCCATATCCCCCATTATCACATACGTATGCACGGACACAGATACCACAAAACACACACACGCACACACACACACACACACACACACACACACACACACACACACACACACACACACACACACACACACACACACACACACACACACACACACACACACACACACACACACACACATCTGCAACTATATGGATAAAAGATTGCATGGCTGAGTACAGAGGACACATGTGAGTAATAACTATCACAGGAGCCATCTGCACCAGGAGGTCATCAGACCATGGCCACCAGGACGCTGACACAAAAGCGCCCCCACAAGCTAGGCCGATAACCCCTGAGGCAGATGGCGCCCTCTGAGGAACGTTGGAAAAATAAAAATAATAAAACCTGTAAAATAGTAAAAACCATGAGTAGAGCTAAAGAATAAAATACAAGTAAGATATATGAAGATTAATAAAAAAATTAAATTAATATACAGTAAATAATAAATAATTAGAACTAAATAAAATCTTGCATAACTAATAAGATAAAAAGTAAAATACAAATGACTTCAATATAATAATCAATATCAGGTAAAAGCCAAATCAAAAAGGTGTGTCTTAAGCATGCTCTTAAAAACATGAACGTTCTCCGCAGCCCTGAGGTTTTCCGGAAGACGGGGGCCATAATGGTGGAAAGATGCCATCCCGTGAATTTGTATCCTGACTTTTGGAATAATTAGGAGATGAGTGCCGGAGGATCTCAGGACCCGGGAAGGTTCATAGGGTAAAAGAAAATCTGAAAGCTAAGAAGGCCCAATACCATAAAAACATTTATAAACCATAAGAAGGACCTTAAAATTGATCTTGAAACACACGGGGAGCCAATGCAGAGATTTTAAAACTGGTGTAATGTGAGTCCGCCTTCTGGTCTTCGTCAGGACACGTGCTGCTGAATTTTGGAGTAATTGCAAAGGTGTAATAATAACCTTTTTAGGAAGACCAGAAAGCAGGGTGTTACAATAATCTATACAACTTGTAATAAAAGCATGCATTAGCGTCTCCGTGTTGCCCTAAGAGAGAATTGGCCAAACTCTGGCTATATTCTTAAAATGATAAAAACCTATTTTTGTTATATTTTTTATATGTGGTAGAAGAAAAAAAAAAAAAAGAGTCGAAAACGGCGCCCAGATTTTTCACTTGTAGTGATGGAGTTAAAGACAATGATTGTAGTTTTGATATGAGTATCTCTCTCAGATCATAAGTCCTCCTCCATTGTTGACTAACTTGATCAACTTAAAATGTCTAGCCCCTATTTACAAGCTATTTGTGTGTGTTTGAGTGACAGGAAGAAAAACTTGCTTGGGGAGAAGTCGTTTGGCGCCACCTGTTGGTATGCATCCGTAAAAATCTAAACACCGCATATCAATGATAACTCAAACTCATACTCATAGGTCATGCAATTTTGATTTCAACTGAAGATGTTCGGGGAAAACCCTGCATTGACCTTAATATAGGACGGTCCTCAATATAAGTCTCTCTCCTCCCAAGGGATTTGGGGGATTTTTTAATTTTTTTTAAAGACAAAATGTATTCAATATTATTAATACAGATGTGTTTATTTGATGCATTTGCTTCATTGATCACATTATCTTTAAATTAACAACACAATTCCTGAGTATAAGACAGCGTTTGGTTTTGGTTTTCAAAAAAAGTATATTAACAATACAAGACATTAACAAGACATGAAGTTTTTAATATCAATGTAATACAAACTTGTAGATTGCAATAAAAAATAATCTGCTCTGCTTTATTGATCACCATTATAATACAATTAGAGTTATAAGTCCTCCTCTGTTTGTTAACTTCCATCCATTCATTTTCTACCGTTTGTCCCTTATGAGGTCACGGGGGGTGCTGGAGCCTATCTCAGCTGCATTAGGGCGGAAGGCAGGGTACACCCTGGACAAGTCGCCACCTCATCGCAGGGCCAACACAGATAGACAGACTACATTCACACTCACATTCACACACTAGGGCAAACTCCACACAGAAAGATCCACACAGAAGGCTTGAACCCAGGACCTTCGTATTGTGAGGCACACATATTAACTCCTGTTCCACCGTGCTGCCCTATTTTCGAGCCATGTCGTGTGTGAGTGGCAGAAGAAAACAAACGTGTTTGGTTGTGACCATAAAAATGTAAACCCTGAATGTGAAATGGTCGTTTAACAATGAAAACTCAAACTCATTTTGAATTTGACTGAATATTTCCGGAAAAACCCTGCATTCGAAAGTCCAAATAATAATAAAGTAGTGCATTCTGTATTTATTCTTGTTTAACCAGCCAACATAGATCAATAACAAGAGGATGGAGAGGTTTTGTCAAGGAAAAAACCTTGAGGAAATGGCATAAAGAGAACGATGACAAAATAATGTAACATGGACAAAACCTCTCCTGTGTGACGCATTGATTTGTTGCCTATGTTATAGCTCTTGGAAATGACAATGAATCACAATAATGTGGGCTCTGTACCGAGGATGTCGTTGTGGCTTGTACAGCCCTTTGAGACACTTGTGATTTACGGCTATATAAATAAACATTGATTGATTGATTGAATAAAAGTTTGACCAAACGGTTTTGCTAGTTAAATTAACAAAGTATAATAATAAAAAAATATATACATATATACAAATATTGTGTTTTTGTATTTTGCCAAGATAGTAGAATCATACTATAGGGCAGGTTGAATAATGTTTTCCTGCCACCTTGAGGAAATAGTATAAAGAGGAAGATGACATTGTAATGTAACTTGGACAACGATGGACAGAACAGAGATTTAGTTCTTTTTTTTTTGTTTGTTTTGTTTTAAGCAATTCTTCTATTTATCTTGACAAAACCTCATCCAGCTGTTGATTTCTGGTGGCTGGTTAAAAAGAATAAATACAGAATTGTGTTAATTCATTAAACAAGTTAGGGAACTGCGTTGCAGAGAATCGAACCCACGTCATTTGACATAAAAGGGATTGGCACGAACCACTTTGCTACACATGCTAGCTATTTGATAATCATGACAGAGCGGTAACCGGTTTGGATTAAGTTTGCCGTCATTCTTTGATTCTAGTGGCATTTTCTTATTCTCTAAATAGATTACGAACTGTCCATGACAAAAGTCCACATTTTCAATGGAGCTTTGGCGGTTTATGAGTTGTCGAAGCAAGACTCAAGTGCCTACTGACCGTGCTAGTGACTCCACACATCCAAACGCAATGATCCCACACCCACAAAGACATGTGACTGGTATAAATAGTGCCCAGGTGATGATTAGCAGTAGGTGAAAAACATCATTACTAATCACCCTCGGGTGATGAAGACAGCGTCAAGCAGCAGTGTGAAGTGACAACACAAACAGAACAGAAAGTGGGAACAAAATAAGAGCACAAGAAAGGAAGTGAACCAAAAAACACAGAAAAAAACACCCAAAAACTAAACAAAGAATGGCCTGGCCTAACAGATCGTGACACTTTGTCTGTAAATCAGCAACACAACTTTCTAATATAACAATAACATAATAACAATATAACAAATATACAATTATTTTTCTTAATTCGGTATTAGGTCAAATGGCAATTGCAGGAATGAGTCAGATATCAGTGAGTGTTCACCCCCAAGCATGTGTGATTGAGTTCTTTCACAGACCTTACATTGGGTCCGAGCCTTTTCTGTTTCTACAAACAAAAAAGTTGAAACCGTAGAATTATCCAAAATATGTTGTTAGGATTGAAAATTTGGGTAACGTTGATAGCCTCACACTTTTAAGGGAAAGAACCATGGACTCGGACTTGGAGACGCTGATTATCATCACAGTCACTTCACAATCAGCTGATTAAGTGAGATCTAAAGATCATGGCCAGATGAAGCCAGCAGGACCACATCATCTGCAAAAAGCAGAGACCTAATCCTGCAGCTACCAAACTGGATCCCTTCAACGCCCTGAATGTGTCTAGAAATTCTATCCATAAAAGTTGGAAACAGAAACGGTGACAAAGGGCAGCCCTGGGTGGAGTCCAACCGTCACTTGAAACGGATCCGACTTACTGCCGGCAAAGCGGACCAAGCTCTGAGACTGATTATACAGGGAACGGACTGCCACAATGAGGCGGTCCGATACCCCATACTCACTGAGCACTCCCTGCAGGACCGTCCGAGGGGCACGGTTGAATGCCTTCTCAAAGTCCACAAAGCACATGTAGACTGGTTTCACCCTTGAGGATCCTGCTGAGAGTATATAGCTGGTCCACAGGACAAAAACAACACTACTACTCTTGGATCCGAGGGTAAGACATGTGTACTGGAGTCTCCTCTCCAGTACACCTGAATAGACCTTACCTGGAAGGCTGAGGAGTGTGATCCCACGATAGTGGGAACACACCCTCTAGTTCTCCTTCTTAAAGAGAGGAACCACCAACCCGATCTGCCAATTCAGAGGCAGCGCCCCGGATGTCCACGCAATGTTGCAGAGTCCTGTCAACCAAGACAGCCTAACAGCATCCAGAGCCTTAAGGAACTTTGGGCGACCTGCCATCGAGGAGCTCAGCAACCTCAACCCCAGAAATCATCTCCGGGTTGGGGAGGAGACCTTGCTCCAAGTGGAAGAGTTTAAGTACCTGGGGTCTTGTTCACAAGTGAGGGAAGAGTGGATTGTGAGATTGACAGGCAGATCGGTGCGGCGTCCACAGTGATGCGGACACTGTATCGATTCGTCGTGGTGAGGAAGGAGCTGAGTCAGAAGGCAAAGCTCTCAATTTACCAATCGATCTATGTTCCTATCCTCACCTATGGTCGTGAGCTTTGGGTTGTGATCGAAAGGACAAGATCATGGGTGTAAGTGGACAAAATTAATTTTCCGCCGTCAGGCTCTCCCTTAGAGATAGGGTGAGAAGCTCTGTCATTCGAGAGGAGCTCAAAGTAAAGCTGCTGCTCCTCCACATCAAGAGAAGCCAGATGAGCTGGTTTGGGCATCTGGTCAGGATGCCCCCCAGACGCCTCCATGGGAAAATGTTTAGGGCACGTCTGACCGGTACGAGGCCACGGGAAACACCTACAACCCGTTGGGGAGACTATATCTCCCCGATGGCCTGGGAATGCCTCGGGATCCCCCGGGAGGAGCTGCAGAAAGTAGTTGGGAAGAGGTAAATCTGGGCTTCTTTACTTAGGCTACAGCCTCTGTGTCCTGACCTCGGATAAGCGAAAGAGGATGGATGGATGGAGGCTGAGGAACATTGCTTGGTGGATCAAATATTAATAATTGGTGTGTCTGAAGACTTTTATCCATATAAGGGAATTGAATAAAATAGGTGACAAATTCAGCCAAATGTGACCTTTTGTTTGTGTTATTATCATCAAAAACGTCCGACATCCTTTCAAATCAGTGGGTTTCTTGCTCCCTCAGTGTAGACCTCTTGGTGCTGCAAGTGAACAGCAGGTTGACTGTCAATTGTGTGTAAAGTGTGAGATACTTACTTCCTCAACAAGAGCTTGTTAATGGTCTTCTGCTTCCTCATGCACTCCACAATGAGACGATTCAAGTACACAAAGAGGGCGCCGCCAAAACCGCAGGCAATCCTGCAAAAAGCAGCGGCAATGACACAAGAGCCTTCTCCTTCTTTATGACCCATGTTTGTGTATATTGGTTGCCTTTCTGTTACAAAGTCTTGCTGTATACAATCAGCAGGGTAAAAAGTTAATTTCATGCCTTGATCATCAAATACAAACCAAGGCGCGCACCCGACAGGAATGTGAATAATGGAGCTTGAAAAAGGCTGAGGCGTCCTTTAGGATGGAGTTTAAGCTGGCGTCAACCCAAAGACACGCACTCACCCAAGGATGGCGAATGCCGGCAGCTCCTGAAGGTCGAAGGGGAAGTCCAGACGGAAGCGGGTCTTGAAAAGAGCAGTGATGGTCTCTAAAGGGGAAAGAAAAAGCGGCTCAGCAGTCACAACTCCATTATGCACAAAATCAAATCCAAGTTGAAACGCATGGGTGTGGATTACCACAGTGTAGCCCACTGGACATCCTGTGTGTGAAAGTTGACAACTTTCTACTATTGAGGTGAAATACATGATTTCTAACCTGGCATTCACTTTTATTAGGTCAGGGGTCGGCAACCCAAAATGTTGAAAGAGCCATATTGGACCAAAAATACAAAAAAAAATCTGTCTGCAGCCGCAAAAAATTAAAAGCCTTTCAGTGATATAATGAAGTCAACACATGATATACAATCCTGGTCAAAAGTTTACATACACTTGTAAAGAACATAATGTCATGGCTGTCTTGAGTTTCCAATAATTTATACAACTCTCATTTTTTTGTGATAGAGTGATTGGAGCACATACTTGTTGGTCACAAAAAACATTCATGAAGTTTGGTTCTTTTATGAATTTATTATGGGTCTACTGAAAATGTGACCTAATCTGCTGGGTCAAAAGTATACATACAGCAATGTTAATATTTGGTTACATATCCCTTGGCAAGTTTCACTGCAATAAGGTGCTTTTGGTAGCCATCCACAAGCTTCTGGCAAGCTTCTGATTTAATTTTTGACCACTCCTCTTGACAAAATTGGTGCAGTTCAGCTACATTTGTTGGTTTTCTGACATGGACTTGTTTCTTCAGCATTGTCCACACGTTTAAGTCAGGACTTTGGAAAGGCCATTCTAAAACCTTAATTCTAGCCTGATTTAGCCATTCCTTTACCACTTTTGACGTGTGTTTGGGGTCATTGTCCTGGTGGAACACCCAACTGCGCCTAAGACCCAACCTCCGGGTTGACAAATATAGGTTGTCCTGAAGAATTTGGAGGTAATCCTCCTTTTTTATTGTCCCATTTACTCTCTGTAAAGCACCAGTTCCATTGGCAGCAAAACAGGCCCAGAGCATAATACTACCACCACCATGCTTGACGGTAGACATGGTGTTCCTGGGATTAAAGGCCTCACCTTTTCTCTTTCAAATATACACTACCGTTCAAAAGTTTGGGGTCACCCAAACAATTTTGTGGAATAGCCTTCATTTCTAAGAACAAGAATAGACTGTCGAGTTTCAGATGAAAGTTCTCTTTTTCTGGCCATTTTGAGCGTTTAATTGACCCCACAAATGTGATGCTCCAGAAACTCAATCTGCTCAAAGGAAGGTCAGTTTTGTAGCTTCTGTAACGAGCTAAACTGTTTTCAGATGTGTGAACATGATTGCACAAGGGTTTTCTAATCATCAATTAGCCTTCTGAGCCAATGAGCAAACACATTGTACCATTAGAACACTGGAGTGATAGTTGCTGGAAATGGGCCTCTATACACCTATGTAGATATTGCACCAAAAACCAGACATTTGCAGCTAGAATAGTCATTTACCACATTAGCAATGTATAGAGTGTATTTCTTTAAAGTTAAGACTAGTTTAAAGTTATCTTCATTGAAAAGTACAGTGCTTTTCCTTCAAAAATAAGGACATTTCAATGTGACCCCAAACTTTTGAACGGTAGTGTATTGCTATGTATTGTGGCCACACAGCTCAATTTTGGTTTCATCTGACCACAAAACTTTACTCCAGAAGGTTTTATCTTTGTCCATGTGATGTCAGTATGTTTGGAGGAGAAAAGGTTCCTGATCCCAGGAACACCATTCCTACCGTCAAGTATGATGGTGGTAGTATTATGCTTTGGGCCTGTTTTGCTGACAATGGAACTGGTGCTTTACAGGGAGTAAATGGGACAATAAAAAAGAGGATTACCTCCAAATTCTTCAGGACAATCTAAAATCATCAGCCTGGAGGTTGGGTGCTGGGCGCTGTTGGGGTGTTCCAACAGGACAATGACCCCAAACGTGGTAAAGGAATGGCTAAATCAGGCTAGAATTAAGTTTTTTTTAAATGTGTGGACAATGCTGAAGAAACAAATCCATATCAGAAAACCAACCAATTTATGAACTGCACCAATTTTGTCAAGAGGAGTGGTCAAAAATTCAACCAGAAGCTTGCCAGAAGCTTGTGGATGGCTACCAAAAGCGCCTTATTGCAGTGAAACTTGCCAAGGGACATGTAACCAAATATTAAAATTGCTGTATGTATACTTTTGACCCAGCAGATTTGGTCAATATTTCAGTAGACCCATAATAAATTCATAAAAGAACCAAACTTCTTGAATGTTTTTTGTGACCAACAAGTATGTGCTCCAATCACTCTATCACAAAAAAGTAAGAGTTGTAGAAATTATTGGAAACTCAAGACAGCCATGACATTATGTCCTGCACAAGTGTATGTAATTTTTTGACCACGACTGTAAGTGTCTATATTAGCTGTATTAGCCTACTATCAAAATGACTATGTGTCGCAGGCTGACACAAATCTTCATTGACAGAAATGTTGAAATGTAATATTTATTCTACCCATTTTTACAACATTGGAAAACATTAGTAAAACGCAGGCTTCTCAGAGGGTGACATAACTCCTGGAAATGACTGGCTTAGAATGGCCAAAGGTATATATGTGTGTGTCCAAGTTAAAGGAAACGACAGGCTGTCTTCTTTGAATGGATTTATAACAATCTATGCAAGCTGGGTTACGTTTGCTGCGGTCTGTAACGGCAAACAAACCACTATCAGAAATGCAGCCAATATTACATACAGATAATGTGTCATGAGAAATGCAGATATAAATAAAATACACTGAGGACATAGTAAATTAAATGAGCTCAAATATACCTACAAGTGAGGCATAATGATGCAATATGTACATAAAGCTAGCCTAAATGGGGCGGCGTGGCGAAGTTGGTAGAGTGGCCGTGCCAGCAATCGGAGAGTTGCTGGTTACTGGGGTTCAATCCCCACCTTCTACCATCCTAGTCACGTCCGTTGTGTCCTTGGGCAAGACACTTCACCCTTGCTCCTGATGGCTGCTGGTTAGCGCCTTGCATGGCAGCTCCCGCCATCAGTGTGTGAATGTGTGTGTGAATGGGTGGATGTGGAAATACTGTCAAAGCGCTTTGAGTACCTTGAAGGTAGAAAAGCGCTATACAAGTATAACCCATTTATCATTGTTTATAAATAGCATGTTAGCCTCGATTAGCTTGCAGTCATGCACTGACCAAATATGCTTGATTAGCACTCTACACAAGTCAATAACATCAACAAAGCTCACTTTTGTGCATTCACACACAGCAACTTTTGGTGGACAAAATTAGATAAAGAATGAGTGGCATAAAATATGTCTTTCTCTGCCATCGCCGAAGAAAGTTATACATGTAAACAAACTACGGTGAGTTCAAGGACCGCCAAAATTAGTAGGATAAAACGACGCTAGCCAAATTCTCTCACCAGAGAATCATGTTTAATATAAACAGTGGGATATCTAACAATTAGGGAGGTTTGTGTCATGTTGTCCTCCTACAGAAACCCTATTAAAATAAAAACATATTTTTCCCCTCATATTTTTCTATTTTCATACATTTTAGAAAAAACTCCAGGGAGCCACTAGGGTTGCAGACCCCGTCTCAGGTGGTCGAAGGAGCAGCGTGATCAAGGAGATGTGTCACAGAAAAGTAGTTCTCAGTGTAAGCTCTTACAATAATAATGTCGTTATAGCTTGGTCAATGTACTTAGTAGAGCGTTGTTAGCGTTTATTGGATGTTTTTTTTTTAGAAGGTTTTATAGGCGGAATAGATGAATCCCATTACGTATTGTTAGCCACCTCGTACTAGCAGTTTTACAGTATTTAGAATTATTTAATGTGTGTAGAATGTGTGTTCTTCTCGCACCTAGGGATTGTGAATGATGGACAAAATTCAAGCTTAAATATGACTATACGCACTTACTCTTAGGATACAAAAAGGAACAGCTCATAAAAGTGTCATAAATCAGCAATAAATGTATATATTTTTTTCACTTTCAAGGCTTGAAATCTTGTAACAACTTTAGAGCTATCTGTTGATATAAAGTTATCTTTATTTTTTAAATGTTTTTATGGCCTGTTTTGTTATATTGGGAAAATGCTAAATATGCAATATTTCTTAAAAGAATAAGTTGCAGAGTGGAATATCTAAGGTTGTAGCCTTGAATAGGTAAATAATTCATTATTCGTTGATTTTGATACAGTAGGCAAGTGGACAAAATTTTTATTTTTTATAGTGATACTGAGCTAAAATGAGAAAGCAGGCAGGGCTTGGTTGAGTTTATTGAGTTCACATAAGTCTTTTCTGCCACGTTATATACAGTAAAACTGCCCAAAATAATTTTCATTACATTTCAGCAGTTCAATGGCAGTTCAACCTATTTACGCTCATCAAAGCTCTGAGAATTAGCCTCATGGTTTTCTGGCGCCATCTGGTGGTTTTTGGGCGCAATGACACCAAAACAATATTTTCTTGATTATGTATATATATATTTAAAAAAATAAAGTGAAATTCATTCAGTTTTCATGGTAAAAGCTTAGTAATATACCAGGAATGCAGTCAGCATTTACAATGGGAGTCAATGGGCCTGAAATAGTTCTTAAGGGAAAGAGGAAAATACTTTATATTTATATCCTATTCTAACAACGTTGCAATCAAAAACTCAAAAACAATTCTATTTATGGAAAAAAAACCCAAAAAAAACACTCCCGGCAGAAATTTTAGACAGCTAATTTTCAAATTGAACAATCACATTAGGAACACCTGCTGCCTCCCTGTTTTTTTTTTCTTTTACAATACATTTATTTACTTAGTCCGCAATATTTCAATATACGCTTGAAAAAGGAAGAAGTATACTGACGTCCACCCCCGCATTTGTCAATGTTTATGTATCGTGGACTTCAGTGGAAAAGTCTTGAGAAAAAAAGTTTCCAACATCACTCTAAATAAAAAATGTAGTCACCACATACCTTCCTCCTGGTTCCACACAGCCAGCACTCGAAAGATGAAGGCACTGAAGGTAGCAGCGAAGAAGCCCCTCCAGTAGTTCCTCACAGCGAAAAAGGTGGACGTGACCTCGATGCTGAACAACACTCCTTGAGCACACACAAACCTCCGTGTGTAGGTTAAGAAACTTCTTCACGGTTGTGTCATCTTACCTCCAATGGGGGCAGCAAAGCAGCAGCCCACACCCACCGCGCAGGCAGCCGACAGCATTTCGGTGTTCCTCAACTCGTTCTGTCCAATTAGAGTAATATGTAAAGATGTAAAAAAAAATTAAAAAAACCCCCCGTAAAGTATACCGTAGATAAACGATCTTATTTATTTATAAACTGCAACGAGGACAGGGCGTTCACCGGAAAATGCACATTTATTTGAAAACGCATTATATAGAACATTTAACTTTTCATAGGTTTAGAATACATGAGAACGTGGACAGGAAGACATACAGTAGCACTCTTTGACCACATGGTCATTTACTAACATGTATACCAGATCTGGGCAAATTAAGGCCAGCCGTACATTCCCAAATAATTTTTTTAGATCATTAAGATCGAAACTATAGCCGCCATTATGATGTGCAGTATATCTGATTGTAGGTTTTTTTTTACCCTTCGCGTTCATATTCTGTTGCATTTTTGTTGTGTTTTGCTTGATTGTAAAATATGTCGATCGAGAGAGGGTTGTGACGTTCATATGTTGTCAATATTCAGTGTTTTATCGTTCATAGCTAATATTGTAAATCCCACATTCTTTATTTTCATGTACATTCTGGGTGTCTCATTTAGTAAAAATATTTAAAAATTCCATTCTGTTTTTTAAGGCGGTCTGTCATAACGTTTTAGCATTCAGACATCATTGTGAGGTTTTGTATTAGTGTTCCTAAAAGTAGATATAACGGGCCCCAGACACATTTTTTTCTCTAAATTTGTCTAATTGCCCAGACCTGATGTATACCCTTCTCACCAATGCATCTACGGCAACGCCCCCTCCTACCTCAAGGACCTAGTTTCCCCTCAACCCCCTACCCGCAGCCTCCGCTCCTCAAACACTAACCTCCTCAAACCCATCAGGACAAAGCTACAATCAATGGGCCGCCGGGCTTTCTGCTCGACCGCTCCCGAACTTTGGAACGCTCTCCCCGACCATCTTAGAGCACCACAGTCGGTCGACCATTTTAAGAAGGGACTAAAACCCCACCTTTTTAGCACAGCTTTTATCTAATTTCTCTGCCTTTTTTTTTTTTAAATGCACTGCTTGCTTATCTGTTTTTTTATCCAGTGCTTTCAGGCTCTTATTTCTACTTTATCTATGTTTCTGTTTTATCTAGTGTGTGTCATGATTCATTTCTATTTTAATTTTTTATTATATATTCTTACTTTCTATTTTTATTTTTAATACTTTGTAGCACTTTGAGATTTTAACAAATGTAAAGTGCGTAACAAATGCAATTCATTATTATTATTATTATTATTGAGTGCCAATGTTCACTGCAGTGGACATTTGTGTTTTATTTAGGTTTATTTTTTTCCCCAAAAATGTGTAACTCTGACAAAAGAAAAAGAACAAAAACAAATGTCCACTGCAGAATACACTAGTCATTTATTAAAGGGGAACTGCACTTTTTGGGGAATTTTGCGTATCGTTCACAATCATTATGACTTTTTTTTTTTTTTTAATTCTAAAGATGATAAAAACACTTGAAAGATGTAGCAAATGGCTAAGAAAAAACATGAAATGTGGGCTAACACTTTACAGATACTATAATAGGATTGTCCATGTTTTTCAGTCAGTACTGGTGTCCTATCGCATTGTGTTGTGCAGTACAAACTCAAACGCGTTTCGTGCTAGCTACCATAGCACGCTGATGTGTTACTACGCTAGAAAAATTGTTCCTCAGTGTTTGCTCTTGTAACAACAATGTTGCCACAGTTTGGTTATTATACAGGTTAAGGAACGTAAATGAAGTATTGGTGACCATTTTTTCAATGCATTTTTAAGTAATTCGGAGGTAGAATTGATTGCTGCAATGCTAGCCACCAGCTGGACTGCAAAAACAACAACAACTTTTGTCTTCTTGTCTCTCATAATGATTGTGAACAATAGGCAAAATTCTAGAAAAAATGCAGTTCCCCTTTAACATGTATACTGTATATTCTTTTGAGGCCGAGCATCCACTGCTGTGGACATTTGTGTTTTGCACAACATGGTTATTTTCTCTCCAAAAATGTGCAAATCTGACGAAAGAAAAAACCCAAAAAACAAATGTCCACTGCAGAGGACGCTAGTCATTCATTAACACACATACACACACACAAAAAAAACATATACACACACATATATATATATATATATATATATATATATATATATATATATATATATATATATATATATATATATATATATATATATATATATATATATATATATATATATATATACATATACATATACATATACATATATATATATATATATATATATATATATATATATATATATATATATATATACATATATATATATATATATATATATATATATATATATATATATATATATATATATATATATATATATATATGTATATGTATATGTATATATATATATATATATATATATATATATATATATATATATATATGTATATATATATATATATATATATATATATATATGTATATATATATATATATATATATATATATATATGTATATGTATATATATATATATATATATATATATATATATATATATATATATGTATATATATATATATATATATATATATATATATATATATATATATATATATATATATATATATATATATATATATATATATATATATATATATATATATATATATATATATATATATATATATATATATATATGTGTGTGTATATGTTTTTTTGTGTGTGTGTATGTGTGTTAATGAATGACTAGCGTCCTCTGCAGTGGACATTTGTTTTTTTGTTTTTTTCTTTCGTCAGATTTGCACACTTTTGGAGAGAAAATAACCATGTTGTGCAAAACACAAATGTCCACAGCAGTGGATGATATATGATATATATATACTAGCGTCCTCTGCAGTGGACATTTGTTTTTTGGGTTTTTTCTTTCGTCAGATGTACCGTGTATGTATGTATATAAAGTATTTATCCATATATACCCTTATGAGAGCCAGCGTCCACTGCATTGGACATTTGTGTTTTGCATGACAGGGTTATTTTTTTTCTCCGAAATGTGTAACTCTGACAAAGGAAAACGACTGAAAACAAATGTCCAGTGCAAAAGAACTATGATCACTTATTAGCATGTATATCCTCCTGAGAGCCAGCGTCCACTCTAGAGGACATTTGATGTTTTGCACGACAAAATTATTTTTCCCCCCAAATGTGGAACTCTGACAAAGGAAAAAGCCTAAAAACAAATGTCCACTGCAGAGGACAATGGTTGACACGAGGGTATTACACAATGCAGCAGCAACAGAACCAATGTCACAAGAACGCTCAAGAACAAACTGCTCAGTCAGCATTAATACCGCTGATGGGGCAAGTGTAACAAGCATGAGTTTGAGTGGCAACATTTTAAAGCGCATGCAGAGTATGATATTTAAAATATAGCTACTGCCATTAAAAAAACTACAAAACCCCAAACCATTGAAGTTGGCACGTTGCGTAATTCGTAAATAAAAACAGAATACAATGATTTGCAAATCCATTTCAACTTATATTCAATTGAATATACTGCAAAGACAAGATACTTAATGTTCGAACTGAGAAACTTATTTTTTTTGTGCAAATAATCATTAAAGGCCTACTGAAACCCACTACTACCGACCACGCAGTCTGCAAGTTTATATATCAATGATGAAATCTTAACATTGCAACACATGCCAATACGGCCGGGTTAACTTATAAAGTGCAATTTTAAATTTCCCGCTAAACTTCCGGTTGGAAACATCTATGTATGATGACGTATGCGCGTGACGTCGTATTCGTATCCAATGTGTCACCATACAAACTGCTGTTTTCATCGAACAATTCCACAGTATTCTGGACATCTGTGTTGGTGAATCTTTTGCAATTTGTTTAATGGACAATGGAGACTGCAAATAAGAAAGTTGTAGGTGCGATCGGTGTATCAGCAGCGGACTACAGCAACACAATCAGGAGGTTGTGTTGTGTTTGAGCTGGATAGCAGACGCACTACCGTGAGTACAGCTTTGGCTTCCAAACATTTGATCGCTTGCCCGTACCTGCGTGTCGCTATGTACATGTCACGTACGTAACTTTGGGGAAATATATGTTTCTTGCCGACTCTGATGGCGGCCGGGGTGTCGTCGAAAGCTACAACGCCCGCCGCCGCCGCCGCTCGGTAGTTAGCTTCAATTGTTAAGCTTCGCCAAGCTGGAAATTATTAACCGTGTATTTACATGTTCATGGTTTAATAGTATTGTTGATCTTCTGTCTATTGTCGTAAAATTTCTGACCTTTTGACCTATATTTCTTGTCTATTAAGAATGTCTGCTCATTTTCAATTCTCTTCTATTTTGTGCCATTGAATGGACCAGTTGTGGGACAAAGGTGAATATGGAGTTATGCCAACCTGTCTACAGAATGTTTAGATTTTCCAAATATGACTAAGAGATACGAGGTTGTTTTGAAACAGGCAAACCAAAACAAAACAATCATGACGCACGAGATAAAAACAGTGACGCACGAGATAAAAAACAGTGACGCACAAGAGACATATAAAAAATGGCAGAAGACCGGAACTCGAGGGAGATTTTGGCTTGTGTGTGTCTTATTTGCTCCGGAGTACATGTGGTCTGTCTGCACGGCCAACTCAATTCAACCTGCACTTCTGATAATGGGTAAATAAATGTGTTGTACTAAACTACTTTTGTTGCCTGCTTAAGCTTCGGACAATCCACTCCACAAATTGGCGTCACGAACAGGATGGCCCAGAAGCTACAGGTCGACAGCCGCTCCCGCTCTCTCTGTCAGGCAGACAGTGTGTTGCACGCGCGCATCACAAGGTAAGCAGTTTGCGTTAAAGTGTAAACATTTACTGCCTGGAGAGAGCCGGATCGATAAGACTAATTGCTGAATCTGTTTTTGATAAAAGATAGGTTTAGTCAGGTTCTCCAAAAACAACCTGGAATGGGGTAAATTATGGTTGGATTGAGTTGTTTTATATGTGATCATTTGTCTGTGTGTTTGTTGAAAACTTGTGATTTCTTGTTTTTAGCTATAAGGGGATTGTTAATAGAATTTTGGTGGTTTGGAGTGTTTTTGAAGCATAGACGATGTGAGACGAAAAATTTCTTTTAAACTCTTCATCCTCTGTCATTGTTGGCAGAGGATGCTTTTTTCTGCAAGTACATTAGGTTAGTCGGAGTTGGACACAGCGAAATTTAAGGCAAGGTTTGCTAACTGGTGTGACATTTGGCCCACACAAATTAATGCGTCTATGAAGGTCCTACGTATCGGTCTATGTGGAAACTGCAGCCGGGTAAAAAGCCTGATATAAGGTGATCGTTCAGTGACTCCGGTAAAGGAGATCAACTGAGCCAAGTTGTCACGAATTTGGAAATTTGCTGCAGTATAGATGGATAGAGTTAAGGGCTCCATATGGTAAAGCCTTGGTGAAACTATATGGACTGACCAGACACAATGCACTGTAGGATTGTTGGGTGACTCCTAGTGATTCTACAGCGCCTTAGGCCGGTTATCCGTGTTGGTCAGGAAGGATAACGCAGGTGCTGCTCCAATGAAACGGGTTAATCGCCGTTGTATGAGCAATGATGAAACCTGGTTTTTGTGATATGAGACGGCCGATTCCACAAAAGCATGCGTGCATTAGTTGTTTATATTTGTCCGGACATGGGGTGGTATTGTAATTTATAAATGTGTGTGTATAATGATGAATGCTGAAATGTGTGTGTATTGAGTGAGTCAGTTTATGTTGGTACATTTAGATATATGGGTAATTTAATAACTTTTGTGTAGCACCTGGTTTCTTATCTGGTTTAATTCCCCCCCCCCCTCCCTCCCTTCACGCTTTTTCTCACAGCCCCGCTATCTGTAAAAGTTGGGAAATTGTCCAAAATGAGAAAATAGACAAAGTTATGTACAGAAAACATATGAGTGAATGATCCATCCATATAATTATGTTCTTCCGCTTATCAAGAGGTTGGATCGCGGAGGCAGCAGCCTAAGCAGGGAAGCCCAGTACTCCCCCTCTTTGGCGCTGCGAGCGAATTCCAGTCATTTGAATTTGTTTTTAACTGTGCTGGTGATTGTGACTGTGCGATATTATACCGTATTTCCTTGAATTGGCGCAGGGAATATAGTATTCGCACGTCTAGAATTACTGCCGGGTCAAACTCGTTTTTCAAAATAATTAACGCATGCTTGGCCTTATCGCCGGTTTATTATTGAAGCTGGATCAAATTCGTTTCGCAAAATATTAATTTTATTATCGCATGTCTATAATTTTCGCCGGGTCTAACTCGTTTCGCAAAATATTTAACATATGGCTAGAACTTCCACCGGGTCAAATTCGTTACGTCACGAGTGACGCATCTGTCCTCATTTTCAAAATGGAGGGAGCTGCTTTCAGATTGAGTGAGCCTATGGCTTTGCACTTTGTTTATATTATATATATGTTTTTTTGCATTCTATTTTAGTTACTTTGAATTTATAACCCCCTGGCGCTGCTTTGTATTCTTTTTGTACTGTTTTGTACTACTTTTGTACTTATTTGATTGTTGAAATGTTGAAATGTATAAATAAAACTTTAAAAAAAAAAAAAAAAAGGAAGCTGCTTTCAGTAGTTTACAATCGCACAAAGGAAAAAAGATAAAGAGCTTTTCAGTAGGATTTAAGGTCCAAGCTATTGCATACCGGTACAGTATGCTAAAGAGAACAGTAAGCAGCTATGTTTTATTAATATACCGTAGCTGCGTGTGTGAAATACTGTATAAGTCATTAAATGACTCCCGCCTCCTGGTGGTAGAGGGCGCTGCCGCGCTAGTGATCCTTCTTGCGACTTCCGGTACTGCAGAAGAAGTGAACACACGCAGCAAGATATATTTTTTTCTTTTAACAAGGATTACATACCGGTATCTAAAATAAAACAGTTTTCTAAACTGGACTTTCAATCGAAGCAGGATGTAATAATTAAAGGAATATCTCCATCGAAACAGAGACTTTTAAAACTGAAGAAAGAAAATAAGGAAGACTTCTATAAACAAGTTATCGATGCTTTTGGTCAGAAGGAGCTGCAAATGGACTCCATTTATAAGTACAGGTAAGACCATAATAACGTTTTTTTAATTAAATGTGCTTTTCATGATGGTATGCTTACATCACACTCAAAGCGCACGCCTAAATTTTATGGATTCCTTTTGGTAAACGCCGGAGTGAGAAGAGGTTTTAAAATAATTACCGCATGCACGGCCATCCCGCCGGTTTCCGGTAAACGCAGGTGTGACAGGAGGTTTTAAATTAATTAACGCCCCTGCGGCTATTCAAGGAAATACGGTAGTTGTAAGAAGGCATTGAAACTATAAATACGGAAAAAAGGCTCTCGCTCTCTGGTAAATTCTCTGTGTGTGAGTGCGTGTGTGACGCATATAAAAAAAAAGGAGTCTCAGCTGGGAGACATTTTGAGATAAGAGTGTGTCATTGTGACGAGGTTGTGTGAGTGACAGCTGCACGAAACGTGGTTCGAAGAGGTGTGACACAGCTAGGTTAGCATTGAGCTAGGTTAGCATTGAGCTAGGTTAGCATTGAGCTAGGTTAGCATTGAGTTAGCATAGCATTGGATTAGTTTAGCATTGAGCTAGGTTTAAAGAATAAATAAATAAATAAATAAAAAACTATATATATATATATATATATATATATATATATATATATATATATATATATATATATATATATATATATAGTGGACAGCTGTACTCAATCTGAAGAGAAGGCTGACAGGTTGGTTTTGATAATAGGAAAAATAAAATATACTGTATATGAATAAATAAACATTTAAATATCAATACATACATTTGGACTGGGACATTGAAGCATTGTTAAATTCATTAGTCATTAATTATGTGTGTAATATACTGTATTGAACAGCCTTGTTGCTTATCTGATCCATCCAGTTCCTGTGTGGAAGTGGAGACAAACACACACACACACGCATATCATAGGTTGGAACACATTGTAGCTTTGAATTAATAATGATATAGCAAACACATTAAATAAAATTTAATTTAATAAAGGTAAATTGATTATTTAATTATATTGAAATTTTTATTATTTCAAGAATAATCACGATGAAGTAAATTTTAATTTATATTCTAAAACATCTAAAAACATCTGTGAATCATAGAGTCTGAGGAAGTACAGATAAGAATCGCCAACACTCAGCGCCATAGTCAAAACAAAACGTAGAGAAGCGTTAAACAAATTCTAATCAGAAGGAAGACAGACCAAAATATGAGAACTTAAGTAAACAGACAGCAAGTAAACCAGAAATAATAATGTAAATAAATAACAAAGAAAGCAAATTTCTATGTGGCATTGGTGCATGTAGAATTACATGTTGAGAATAAAACTAAATGGAAATAACTGTCTGCAAGATGAGCATGACGTCATGAATTGTGCTCGGTTTAGTAATAGATAGATAGATAGACAGATAACACGTTATTGATTCCTTCAGGAGAGTTCCCT
The DNA here is from genome assembly GCF_033978785.1 of Entelurus aequoreus. Classification (NCBI taxonomy): domain Eukaryota; kingdom Metazoa; phylum Chordata; class Actinopteri; order Syngnathiformes; family Syngnathidae; genus Entelurus; species Entelurus aequoreus. The sequence goes on from NC_084746.1 coordinate 30,356,418, forward strand.
CAGGAAGAAGAAGTAAAAAGTAAACAGTAACTAATAAGGGTATAAATGGAAACAAAATAGAAAAATATCACAATGAGAATAAAAATAGAACAGTAAAATAAGAGAAACTAGGCATTAACGACCATGATATAACAAAATATTGCACTGTTATTGTTTTGCATTCCCTGTCATCCTAGCCCCCCCAAAGAGGAGTTGTACATTCTAATGATGTGTGGGACAAAGGATTCTTTATAGTCTAAACCAGTAGTTCTCGAAGGAGGGTATGGTGTTTCCGCCCGGACAAAAAGGGGGGTACCTGAGATTTTAAATATTTTAAAATAGCGACAATTCAAAATCCTTTATAAATATAATTATAGAAGAATAATACTTCAACAAAATAAATATTTATAATTAAGTTCACAAGCCCAGATGGATCTCTATTACAATATCCAAAGAAGGTTGATGATAGATTATAGGTATAGAAATCTTTATTATAATTTAATCACTTGTTTAATTTTTAAAACGTTTTAGTTATTCTTATATTTTTTTGTTGTTGTCCAAATAAGTCAAGTAAGACCACAACAAATGAGCAATATGGTGCACTGTTATACAATTTAATAAATCAGAAATTGATGACATTATGCTGTATTTTATTTCTTTATTTTACTGGAAAAAAAGGTTGAAAACCACTGCCCTAAATCATATCTAAAGCTAAAATTATTTTATAAGACTGATTATTTTGGATTATTGTGTTTTTTTTGTGAGAGAAGGAGAGAGAGTGAGAGAGAGAGGAAGAGAGAGCAGGTGAAGGAAGATTGAGGGTGAAGAGGATGGTTTGAGAAAATATGGGAAAAGGATGTTTATAACCTTAAGTTACGTGAATGGTTTCTAGGAGAACAGAAAATAGAAACATTGTGTGAAGTGTAAGGAAGAGATGGATACAGGATGTTGTTTGTAAAGGAAAACGAAAGTGAAGAAAAGATGAGAAAGTGACAAATGAAGGTATTCGTAAATGGTATGCTGTTGATTGTGGTTAGCTGCAAGTTTGTTTATTTGTTTGAGTGAAATGGGAAGAAATCAATAGGAATAATTACATGCAAAATGGAATAAAACTATGAGTGCGATAGATAATGAATGAATAAATGAAATAAGTTTATTTTGGTCATTTAATCAACCATCAACCAATTTGTGTGAGCAGTTTAACAGTACAGATTAGACATATTAACAATCATACACATTTACACACAGAAAGAAAAGAAAAGAAAAAAAATGACCGAAAAAGGAATAGGCGGAAGCCAAAGCTTATATTGACCTATCCTATACATTCACTGGACATTAAATTACCTGGAACATCAACGTTAAAAGATGAAAGTATTTGTTACAATATTTTATAATGTTCAAAAAACTTTACTTTTCAAGGGTCTCTTAAACCATAACAAAAAACTACATGTGTTCAGCTCATCACTGAGGATGGTCCATCATTGAACTCCTAGAACTGAATTACATTTGTATTTTTATTTTTATTTTACTTGACCTATTTCAAAAATCAATATCCCCCGTAAATGATAGTTTTGTCCTCATAATGTAAATAAGCTAAGAATACAAACTGGAAGGCTGTTGTTCTTTACTCGGAAACATAATTGCCATTGTCTTAAAATTAAATTATCTGAACATTTAACACAATATAACTTATAAAAAATGGATTGGTAGGATCATAATAATAATGCTTTGTGTATTATTGAAATGAGCCTTTTAAGTTTAAATATTGGGTCTATATTTCTTCTATAAACATTTCCCCAAACTTCAAAACAATATTACATATGGAAAAATAAATGAATGACATAACATATGCAGACATTTCTTATTCAGCATGTGTTTTACTTTATACCGAATAGCAATGGATTTGGATATTTTTCTTTAATATGTTCAATATGCGGCTTCCAACATATTAATGATCAATTATTATCGTCAAGAATGTAGTTCATATACTCTGTCAATTTCCACTTGATTCAACTTTAATTTTTGTTTCACAATTTGACTTTGCACCACTAAACACCACAAATTTAGTTTTGTTATCATTCAATGATTACTTATTAATATTAAATAATTTTTAGGTGAATCAACGCGACCTCGATTTCCTCAACGATTTCTTCAAGTCTTCTCCTGAACAATATACATTTGTATTATCTGCAAACGTAATACATTTAATTTATTAGATACTGAACAAAGATCACTTAGATTAAGTATAAATAGCTTAGGTCCCAATAACAAGGCTTGTGGAACCCCACAAGTGACTCTTTCTGGCTGTGATTTAGTCTTATTAAATTTCTACATATTGAGATCTGTTACTTAAAATAACTACTTAACCACTGTTGTGAAACACTTTTAATTTATGGGAGTATTGGGATAGGATTGAGGAAGATGTCTGCTGTGGTGGTGGTTAGTTTGGAAATCAATTTAATAAAAGTAAGTTTAAGTCGGGTAACTTTAAAGTGTAGTCTGACATTTTTAGTTTGGAGTAATTTATATTTTTAATTAGACATTGCATTCCACCATACATCTGGGAGGTGGCCTTGTGAGGTGTTTGTGCTGCGATATCAGGACAGCTGGCACAAAACAATGTGTGTGTGTGCATGTTGTGACTAGTGTGAAAGAGAAGATGGAAAAACGAGAATAAAAAACATTCTGCCTGTAGCATGACGTACAGCTTGCTCGCGCCTACTGATAGACAAATGATAGTTTAAATTAACTTATAGATAATCTTTAAGTGCATTAAAAGGGTACTTAAATACACATGAAGTAGTACGTATAATCTTTGAATTAGGGTTATTGATTAACATTTAATGGGATAGTTAAGACTGTGATTTTAAAACGTGATATGCAAAATTGAACTAACCGAGAGGATATGAAAACGATGGGTGTACATGTTTTGAGTTCCAAATTCTGGAGAAAAAAACCCCAAAAAAACCCTCAACAAAACGTAAAACCATACAGACGGACTTGGGTGGTAACCGCCGTTGTCCTAGGTCAAGCGAGGGTGGAAAGGATGTGCAGCCGGGGGACTGCCAACTTCTCTGAACAAGACAAGCTCCAAAGTGTAGCCAGAACATGCTCACAAAAAAATACAGGTGTGACAGAGGACGCCCACAGCAGGACGAACAGCAGGATACAAACAGACCCCTGCTGGACATAAGTGTCAACGGACAATGTTCAACACAATCTTTGAAGCATTCCTTTGTGGTCAACCTGCACACACCTTGTAATGACCTGCTTACGAACTGTACCCTGACAATTCAATACCGCACAGAAGGAACTTCCTGATGTTGCCTGACAGCACGACATCAGCTGACAACTACTGGGGACGCCTCCCAGGAACGAATAGAGGACGGGGACTGCTCCATCTGTCCTAGCACTGGCTGACTGAGGTGCGTCCTTGTGCCCTGCCACCCAAACCGCCAAAGTGTATGATCACCAATTAGACGACTCATAATAAGAGCCTTTTGACTCTTATATATGGTGGGACTCAAGGTATGGCCGCTCATGTGAACTATCCTTTCAACAATTAACATGGTATAAGATGGACAACTAATGACCCACATTGTTCCTTTGCTCTCTGTCCTGCCTACGAAACCAAAAATTTAGGTCAAATGATAAAACAGGGCGTAGCTGCCGCTGATTGGACCGATACGCAAATACCACATTTTCAATTATTTCGGTTGTCTGTTAAAAACATAGCTATTGGTTGCAATTTGGACATTCCTGCTGTAGGCTACAAGGAGCTAGCAGCTACACAACAGCTGAGCTAAAATAACAAATTTAAGCATATCAAATATTTATAGTTGCTTATTACATACACAAAGTCGCAGAGAGACAGAAGTCTGTAGAAAGTATTCAGTAACAAACGTGTCCGCATTATTAAACTTTCTACCACAGGAAACATACTGAACAAATACAGCAGTTACTGTCAGACTCTAATCAGGATTACCTTGTCTATCAGAGACATGGTTAAAACCCACAACACCTTTCGTTCTAATTAATGTCCCGGGGGACAAGATTACAGAAAAGACAGATCGAGTGACAAAGGGGGGAGGAATTATGATTTATGAAAGGGAAAACATTAAAAGTAGATCAAGTTGAGTATGTTAAAATTTAATTTAATTTAATTTTCCTTAGAAATGTATTTCAAGGTAATTGTAGTATACTGACCGACCACAGCTAAAGACATTTTTCTTGATTCATTTTCAGACATCCTCAAACAGCATAGTGTGAAAGAAGTAACGTCATGGGGGACGTTAATCTGGACTGGTTAAATAAGACGCGTAGAAAGAAACTTAAGGATATTATAAACGGCTTCTACAATGATACAAAGGATAAGCAGCCCTACTAGAATTACAATTGGATGACAACAATCAAAGAGATCATCTGTAAATACACTAATACAAAACCAGAAAGAAGAGTGCTAAAATAAAAATACCATTGGATTAATAAAACAATTTCAATTCTAATAAGACATCGGGACTCAGCTCTCATAAGAGGAATTATAACAGGTCTAAATACAGATCGTATGATTTTAAAAGTATTGAGGAACAAAGTTACAATGTTTATGCGGAAGTCTAAGGCTGACTTTCACTTAGAAATAATCAAAGCTGCAAAAGGGAACATTAGACAGTTATGGAAAACCATGTACAAACAACCCTATAACATTAAATATAAATCAAATTTAATTGATATTAAATGGCGCTACTATTGCAGACAGTCAGGACATAAGTAATAATTTTAATGAACATTTCATCCAGTCTGTACAAACCCTGAATAAAATGTCCCTCAAAATCAGTGCAAACAATTGTCATTCATTCAGGATGGACTAATTTTAGAATTAACAAATGAAACAAAGTTAAACAAAATCTTCGCTGCATTATCAGACTCACGATCTAGAGATATATATATACGTGTTGGACACTATCTTCCTAAAAACATATAAGGATTGTATTATTGCTCGTATAACAACAATTGATGAATAAATCAATAACGGAAAACACTTTCCCTACCACGTCGAGAAACTGCTACTATAATTAAATCCATAAAGCAGGAAATAAAGAAGACCAGAACATGTACAGACCAATTAGCCTTCTCCACGTTATAACAAAAGGAATAGAAAATTTGAAGTTAAAAAGTGGCTTTGGAGCAATCAAGGCTGCTCACACGGTCACTGAGAGGGGCATTATGTAGACACATCAATTTAATGAGTATTATATTTATCCATGAGAGCATTTTTGTTGTAAATTGTGAGGTATGGCTGTTAAAATCTTGGTTGTTTTTACGAATGATGACAGATGTGAACAAGAGCATGTATTGTCTTTGTGTGATGATGTAAATAAGGTGTGGTTGTATTGTATATTAAGAATGTGTCCATGAAGGGGCATTTTATGACTTTCCTAAATTTGATTACATGCTACAGTATGATTATTTTTTGATTAATTATTGATTATTATGAATGTATATATTTATTATGATTTATTAGTGTCATAATTGTATTGCTTGATTTTTGGATCCCTTTAATTTAGGTAGCCAGGGACTGCAATTTGGAAAGTAGCTATTTAGATATAATCTGGTACAGAACATATCTGTTTCTGAACTTAATATTTCTGTGCATTGTCCCATCATAGATAGACTAAATTAAATACAACTATTTAGTGAATTATTGAGGCCACAATAATTCACTAGGTGTTGTAAAATATCAAAGTACTATTACAAAAGCGAACAGTGACCTCAAACATGACCTGTCCTCCGCCTCTGTTCTTGCTGCACTTGACTATCAGCTGCCTTTCTTTTTCTTGGATGTTTCTGAAACTACTAATACTACTACTACTATTACTATTACTATTACTATTACTATTACTACGACTAACACTGTCCCTGTGAGAGGGACAGAGGGGGGAGGTGAGTTTGGATTGGGTCAAGTTTGAGCGTGCTGAGGTTTTATTTAATCGATATGATCAATAAGGGAACGTAATGATTTAGATTGACAATTGCAGTGGTTGGCGAAAGCAACCCCAACCTCAAAGGAGGGTGCCAATTCAGTAATTAAATGTTTTGTGAATGATCTAATATCCCAACATGGTTTCCCCAAAAAAGATTAGGTCAAACAACGGCACATATTTTAAGAAAACAGGCTATCATCCTCAGTCCCAGGACCAGCAGCTTCCTAGGAAGGCGGAAAGACCATGAGACCAAAATGGTATGTTTGCAAGATGTAGAATTTGTGTGCCAGTTCCTCTGTGCAGATTTGAGGATGAAAGCAGCCACTCCAGATTCCCTTGCACTCGATGAAAGGGGCACGGTCAAAGCCAATCCAGGACCAACACCCGATACCTGACTGGAAGGAACCGAGAGGAGAGACAACACCTTGCCAGCGATGACGAGAACGACTAAGGTTGCCAGCCAATGTGTCCGTCGGGACTCCAGCAGCTGTGGAAAGAAGTGTCGGGAGTGCCGAAGCAAGCCGAGGGCCTGGACCAAAGCCCCACGCCCCATACTCTGCCCCAGCCTTCCCCAAAGCCCCCACAGCTCCAACTCTACCTGAGTTTTCCCCAAAGCGGCCAGCGCGCACATGCCATTGCACAGTCTGCCCAATGGACTGAACCACACCCCAAGAAGAGACAGAAACAGACTGGTTGAGTGGATCTCTTTCTTCACCAAGGCAGCCAAAAGCCCAACGAGGTGTCAGCAGGCCACCAGCCTGAGGCACCACCGAGCCATCTATACGAGCACTAATCGAACATGGACTCATACGAAATTCAGTTGTGTGTTCAAAATCAATTGGTAATTAACAATATTGGTAACTACATTCATTGCAAATGCCGGAAAAAATATTTTTGCGAATGTCTTACAGTCATAAGTCTATATACATTCATCTATTTATGTTCAATGATGTTCATGATCAAAGTATTTGTTATTCCTTTACTAAATCAAAGGGTAGGCCACTAAGTGTGTTCTGTGAGATGGTTTTACTGCAGGCTGGTAACAGCGATCGCTCTGAAGGAGGGTCATAGACGGAATTTTTGCCTCGTATAAAAACATTGAGGTTTTTGCCTCTATCTGTGGTAGAGATTTAACTTAGTGGTCTACATCAGAAATTGTTTTGGTCCAGGGTTTTAGGACCCTGGAAGGAGGGTATGTCGTAGAATTTCTGACCTTTTGACCTATATTTCTTGTCTATTAAGAATGTCTGCTCATTTTCAATTCTCTTCTATTTTGTGCCATTGAATGGACCAGTTGTGGGACAAAGGTGAATATGGAGTTATGCCAACCTGTCTACAGAATGTTTAGATTTTCCAAATATGACTAAGAGATACGAGGTTGTTTTGAAACAGGCAAACCAAAACAAAACAATCATGACGCACGAGATAAAAACAGTGACGCACGAGATAAAAAACAGTGACGCACAAGAGACATATAAAAAATGGCAGAAGACCGGAACTTGAGGGAGATTTTGGCTTGTGTGTGTCTTGTTTGCTCCGGAGTACATGTGGTCTGTCTGCACGGCCAACTCAATTCAACCTGCACTTCTGATAATGGGTAAATAAATGTGTTGTACTAAACTACTTTTGTTGCCTGCTTAAGCTTCGGACAATCCACTACACTATCCTTCCAGTCAGGGTTTTTTAAAATTTCGTTTCTATCTGCATTTGAGCCTGATGCTATCACGTTAGCTCCGTAGCTAAGTTAGTCAGCTTCAATTGTTAAGCTTCGCCAAGCTGGAAATTATTAACCGTGTATTTACATGTTCATGGTTTAATAGTATTGTTGATCTTCTGTCTATCCTTCCAGTCAGGGTTTTTTTAAATTTGGTTTCTATCTGCATTTGAGCCTGTTGCTATCACGTTAGCTCCGTAGCTAAAGTGCGTCAACGATGTATTGTCGTGGAGATAAAAGTCACTGTGAATGTCCATTTCGCGTTCTCGACTCTCATTTTCAAGAGGATATAGTATCCGAAGTGGTTTAAAATACAAATCCGTGATCCACAATAGAAAAAAAGAGAGTGTGTGGAATCCAATGAGACCTTGTACCTAAGTTATGGTCAGAGCGAAAAAAGATACACCCTGCACTGCCTCTCTAGTCCTTCACTCTAACGTTCCTCATCCATGAATCTTTCATCCTCGCTCAAAATAATGGGGTAATCGTCGCTTTCTCGGTCCGAATCTCTCTCGCTCCATTGTAAACAACGGGGAATTGTGAGGAATCCTTCCTCCTGTGACGTCACGCTACTTCCGGTATAGGCAAGGCTTTTTTTTATCAGCGACCAAAAGTTGCGAACTTTATCGTCGTTGTTCTATACTAAATCCTTTCAGCAAAAATATGGCAATATCGCGAAATGATCAAGTATGACACATAGAATGGATCTGCTATCCCCGTTTAAATAAAAACATTTCATTTCAGTAGGCCTTAAACTTAGAATTTAATGGCAGCAACACTTTGCAAAAAAGTTGGCACAGGGGCATTTTTACCACTGTGTTACATTGCCTTTCCTTTTAACAACACTCAGTTAACGTATAGGAACTAAGGAGACCAATTTTTGAAGCTTTTCAGGTGGAATTGTCATATTTTACGCTTCATAATGCACCACACATTTTCAATGGGATAGAGGTTTGGACTACAGGCAGGCCAGTCTAGCACCCACAGTCTTTTACTATGAATCCACACTGTTGTAAAACGTGGCTTGGCATTGTCTTGCTGAAATAAGCAGGGGCGTCCATTATAACGTTGCTTGGGTGGCAACATATGATGCTCCAAAACCTGTGTGTACCTTTCAGCATTAATGGTGCCTTCACAGATGTGTAAGTTACCCATGCCTTGGGCACTAATACACCCCCATACCATCACAGATGCTGGCTTTTGAACTTTGAGGCTATAACAATCCGGATGGTTCTTTTCCTCTCTGTTCCGGAGGACACAACGTCCACAGTTTCCAAAAACAATTTGAAATGTGGACTCATCAGACCAAAGAACACTTTTCCACTTAGCATCAGTCCATCTTAGATGAGTTCGGGCCCAGCAAAGCTTGGCATAGTAGAGTTTTAACTTGCACTTACAGATGTAGCGACGAACTGTAGTTACTGACAGTGGTTTTCTGAAGTGTTCCTGAGCACATGTGGGGATATCCTTTACACACTGATGTCAGTTTTTGATGCAGTACCGCCTGAGGGATCCAAGGCCACGGGCATTCAATGTTACGTGCAGTGATTTCTCCAAATTCTCTGAACCCTTTAAAGATATTACAGACCTTAGATTGTGAAATCCCTAAATTCCTTGCAATAGCTCGTTGAGAAATGTTGTTCTTAAACTGTTGGAAAATTTGCTCACGCATTTGTTCACAAAGTGGTGACCCTCGCCTCATCCTTGTTTGTGAATGACTGAGCATTTCATGGAAGCTGCTTTTATACCCAATCATGGCACCCACCTGTTCCCAATTAGCCTGTTCACCTGTGGGATGTTCCAAATAAGTGTTTGATGAGCATTCCTCAACTTTCTCAGTCTTTTTTGCCACTTGTGCTAGCTTTTTTTAAACATGTTGCAGGCATCAAATTCCAAATGAGGTAATATTTGCAAAATGTAACCAAGTTTTCCCGTTTGAACATTAAGTATCTTGTCTTTGCAGTCTATTCAATTGAATATAGGTTGAAAAGGATTTGCAAATCATTGCATTCTGTTTTTATTTACGATTTACACAATGTGCTAACTTCATTGGTTTTGGGGTTTGTACATTTGAGCATTAGCTACCAATGCTTTTGACCCGCAGGCTAATTCGACATTTGCTGGTGTCGACCACACGCTGTGGTTAATTGAGCAGATACGATAACTGGATTACGCATTCTACAATCCTGAACAGGGGCCACACATTCTGCACTGAAAAGCTGCTGCTGTATCTTTTGAGGGATGTTCCAAATGAGCAGCGAGATATGTTGAAATCACAAAAGGACATGTTTGCGCGGAATGATGGGCAACACAGATCGATGACTGGCGGCGGCGCCTCACTGAACACAATCAAACACGGTGCAGACAAATGGAGAGGCGTCCATCAATCATTCCCGGATACGGGCGGCATGGATTATTCATGTTGATGGAATCGGCCGCGTCGTACCTTGTTTCCCTCAAAGTGCTCTTCCTTTAGCAGTAATAGTGGCGGGGACAAGAAGACAAGAAATATGTGTGAGTAGTGGAGGTGTGCAGAATTTACCTTTTTCTCTCCCTGCACATTAGCAAAATGAGCTTCGGCAAACAGTCTCAGTCGGGCTCTGAATGAACATCTCCTCGGACTGATTAGGTTTAATGGCGGAGGGGTCAAAGTCCACCCCTGGACTATTTTACTCTAACTGAGCTGAAAGTAGCGATTTTCTCCTCCAACACATTGCTGTCCTCTGTCTTCCTCCCTGTGGGCGGCGAAAGAAGGCGAGAAGAAGCACAACTTGTAAATTCCAAGGCGTGGAGGGGAGAGTGTGTCCAGAAAGCCAACATCAAGGCCTTGCACTTGAGGCGCTTCAGGACCACACATACTGAGGACACTGCGTCAAACCATTAAGTTATCGGTTCGGGCCTGGAAAGTCTGGCTTGACTCCGACACCTGATGATTGTAAAGTGTAGTAATACATTCACTCAGTTAAAATCTGAAACCTCCGCGTTTGCCCTTTTACTCCCACACCAAGTCAAATACATGCCAAAGAATTTTGAATCGACATCAGGTTGATTCTCACCATGCAGATTCCGCCAAAAAGAGCTGCCGTGAATTTGCTCAGCAGGGCGGCACACAGGCTGGCGACATGGACGAAAGGTCCCTGAGGAGCACAGTGGACACAAGTTGGGCGTTAGCGGACTGAACGATTGCGTTAACACAGGTTAAACCCTAACATTGTGTTATTGTTGTTGGTCACGGTGGAACCTTAATTTACGAACTTCATTGGTTCTCGAACTGATCGAAAAGTTGAAGCAAATTTCTCCATAAGAAACTATGGTGAATTATATCATGTACCATTTTCTTATATGATCGTAAGCTAGCATCTGTTTGTATTTGGTCACAGAATCCTTCAGAGGATTATTCTACTAAGGCCAAAAGTGCACATGTCCATCACAAGCGCTCCAGACCGTGGTGGCTCATCCCCCCAGGAAATTGTAATCCTACAGGAATGCAGGTTCAGGTTTTAGGAGGAAGTGGAAAGACATTAGCAACATCTGGTAGGAAGCCCTCACAAGTAGGAGTAGAGGATAGGGGTCGAAAGTCATCCGACTCAAACCGATCACAGTAAATAGGTTGACTGAGCGGCCCCAAGGCTAGAGCAACAAAGAGTTACTGTCTTCGTGTAAAAGGTATTTAAGGACATTTGTCCAAGAAGACAGCAGAAGAGTGATCAGGCTTGAGGCACGTCACTGCGTTGTGCCTCAACATGGATTGCGGACTCAGCTAACTGCTGGCCTGCTGTGCAGTGAGACCGTATTGCTATATGAATTATATTATACATTTCCATAGTTTAGTTAGCTGAGGTATATAATGTACAATGTATTTTGTCAACAACTGTATGGGTGTAACGTATTTTTTGTGCTGAGCAATCATAAAACTGCTGCGAAGACGCACTGGCTGAGGCTCGCAGTAATCCCGCCTCCTGGTGGTAGAAAATGCACCCCCGCTGTAGAATGCACCCCCTGACGGGAGTGTTATATCAACTAAAGCCCACACTTAAACTTTCCACGTGCAAGATTGAATCTATTTAAAAAAGTTATTTAATAAGAAGCCAAAAAGTGCAAAAACAATAATGTTCGTGTTGTAGGAGTTGTGAATGACTGCAGGGCCACAACATTAGGTACACCTGCAGACTGCAGCACGGATTTCATATTTCAGTCATTCACAACTCCTCCAACACGAACATTCTACGGCGGGGGTGCATTATCCAGCACAACAGCGGCGCATGGACTTCATTTATAAGTAAAGGTAAGACCATAATAACGTTTTTTTTATTAAATGTGCTTTTTTGTGTGCTACAGTTTGTATGTGTAAAGTTGAATTTAAGTTAAAGTACCAATGATTGTCACACACTAGGTGTAATGAAATTTGTCCTCTGCATTTGACCTTAAACACCCCCTGGGAGGTGAGGGGAGCAGTGGGCAGCAGCGGCGCCGCGCCCGGGAATAATTTTTGGTGATTTAACCCCCAATTCCAATCCTTGATGCTGAGTCCCAAGCAGGGAATAATGCTGGTATGAGCTTTTAAACATAACCTGTAACTGCTGCCAATCAAATGGTGAATAAGATACTCTTTAGGGTTCATATGTTTGTAAATCTGACTGTGACGAAGTCAGTGCCTCACCAGCCATGAACCTCACCGCACTTCACTGATATATATATATATAATTTTTTTCTCTAGTGACTCAAAGCGCTTCAAATAGTGAAACCCATTATCTACTTCTTTTTAAGTTACATTTTAAACCAGTGTAGGTGGCAGTGGGAGCAGATGGGTGAACTGCCTTGCCCAAGGACAAAACGGCAGTGACTAGTATGGCGGAAGCCGGGATTGAACCCGGAACCCTCGAGTTGCTGACACGGCTGAGCTACCAAGCGAGCCATGCAGCCCAGTACTGCGCATTAAATAAACATAACATGTGGGTGATGGATCAACTTTTGCTTCAATAACCAAGTAAAAACAACAGCAACTAGCTAAACTAGGGGTCTGCAACCCGCGGCTCTGGAGTTGCATGCGGCTCTTTCATGCCTCCGCCCTGGCTCCCTTTGACTTTGAAACAAAATGTCAATATATAATGGGCTATCTAATTATATTTGATTTTATTTAGTCAGTTTATTCTAATGTAACTGTTGTTATTTTTCAGAGTTCGTTTTTTTTGTAATATAAAAATCACACATATTTTTATATTTTGTCGATCGTAATGTACGTCACACCCCCTATGCGTCATCTCTTGCTGCCAAGCAATTGTATTTATTGTTTTTAGCAGTCAACCTGAGTAAGCTAACAATGGGGAGATGGCGGCGCATGGCTATGCTGCGGCTATGCTAACGCTCTTGGGAGTGTAGAGCGATTTGGCAAAAAACACCCGTCATTTCTGTCAATTTCATGGCTGGCTCAAAGCGTGAACACTCTGTGATCACATACGACCGACAGACAATTCTGGATGTGGATGGATCGGGTCGTTATAGACTGAAAGATGCATGTACGGTGGACCTCCTCGCTAGCATGGGAATACTTCGCGGGCTACATCGAGCGGCCTTTGTAGCAGCGGAGTCAAGTGCTAGCGGTGACCGCCAATGGAGACGACGTAAGCGGTGCGAGCGGAAGCAGAAGCAGGGATGCCGAGCGGGGCTAACAACAAAGAGAAAAGCTAACCAAAGAAGCCATTTAAACTAGAACTAGCCGGCGTCAGGCTGGATAATCCCTACACACATAGCAATTCTCTTAGAATAAAACACAACTCACATAATGTTTTTTCTTTTGTGACCGTGTCAGAGGCAGACATACATTGTACTGAGGTAGCTAACTATGATGCGTTCAGTTTATCGCAACATCAAGCAAACAATCTGAATATCCCCGTTGTATCAATTCCTAGATATGGTCGAAACTATTTAAAGTGCACTACGCATAATAAACGCAACATTATTAATATTGCTACTTCGGATAATTTCAACAAACAATCCTCAAAACAGCCCACTACCTATAATATGGGCTTTTTAAACATAAGATCATTATCTTCCAAAACGTTATTAGTTAATGAAGTCATTAGAGACAACAAACTTGACGTCGTTGGTCTCGCCGAGACCTGGCTCAAACCAGACGATTTTTTTGCGCTAAATGAGGCATCTACTCCTAACTATACCAATACGCATGTTGCCCGACCTCTTAAAAGGGGAGGGGGTGTCGCACTAATATACAATGAAAACTATAATCTTACACCTAACCTAAATAATAAATATAACTCGTTTGAGGTGCTCACTTTGAGGTTTGTCAGACCGCTGCCTCTCCACCTGGCTGTTATCTACCGCCCCCCTGGGCCCTATTCGGACTTCATCAGTGAATTCTCAGAGTTTGTTGCTGATCTAGTGACGCACGCCGACAATATAATCATAATGGGGGACTTTAATATCCATATGAATACCCCATCGGACCCTCCATGCGTGGCGCTCCAGACTATAATTGATAGCTGTGGTCTTACACAAATAATAAATGAACCCACGCATCGCAACGGTAATACGATACATCTAGTGCTTGTCAGGGGTGTCACCACCTCTAAAGTTACGATACTCCCGTACACTAAAGTAATGTCCGATCATTACCTTATAAAATTCGAAGTTCTGACTCATTGTCAACAAACTAATAATAATAATAATAACTACTATAGCAGCCGCAACATTAATGCTGCCACAACGACGACTCTTACTGACCTACTGCCTTCGGTAATGGCACCATTCCCAAATTATGTGGGCTCTATTGATAACCTCACTAACAACTTTAATGACGCCCTGCGCGACACCATTGATAGTGTAGCACCGCTAAAGCTAAAAAGGGCCCCTAAAAGGCGTACCCCATGGTTTACAGAAGAAACTAAAGCCCAGAAATGATCATGTAGAAAGCTGGAACGCAAATGGCGTGCGACTAAACTTGAGGTTTTCCATCAAGCATGGTGTGATAGTTTAATAACTTATAAACGCATGCTTACCTCAGCTAAAGCTAAATATTACTCAAATCTCATCCACCTCAACAAAAATGATCCTAAATTTCTGTTTAGTACAGTAGCATCGCTAACCCAACAAGGGACTCCTCCCAGTAGCTCCACCCACTCAGCAGATGACTTTATGAATTTCTTTAATAAGAAAATTGAAGTCATTAGAAAAGAGATTAAAGACAATGCATCTCAGCTACAACTGGGTTCTATTAACACAAATATGACTGTATATACGACGGATACCGCCCTCCAAAATAGTTTCTCTCTCTTTGATGAAATAACATTGGAGGAATTGTCAAAATGTGTAAATGGGACAAAACAAACAACATGTTTACTTGACCCAATTCCTGGGAAACTTATCAAGGAGCTTTTTGTATTATTAGGTCCATCAGTGTTAAATATTATAAACTTATCACTTTCCTCTGGCACTGTTCCCCTAGCATTCAAAAAAGCGGTTATTCTTCCTCTACTCAAAAGACCTAACCTCGATCCTGACCTCATGGTAAACTATCGGCCGGTGTCCCACCTTCCGTTTGTCTCGAAAATCCTCTAAAAAATTGTAGCACAGCAGCTAAATGAACACTTAGGGTCTAACAATCTCTGTGAACCTTTTCAATCCGGTTTCAGGGCAAATCACTCTACGGAGACAGCCCTCGCAAAAATGACTAATGATCTATTGCTAACGATGGATTCTGATGCTTCATCTATGTTGCTGCTTCTTGATCTTAGCGCCGCTTTCGATACTGTTGATCATAATATTTTATTAGAGCGTATCAAAACGCGTATTGGGATGACAGACTTAGCCTTGTCTTGGTTTAACTCTTATCTTACTGACAGGATGCAGTGTGTCTCCCATAACAATGTGACCTCGGACTATGTTAAGGTAACGTGCGGAGTTCCCCAGGGTTCGGTTCTTGGCCCTGCACTCTTTAGTATTTACATGCTGCCGCTAGGTGACATCATACGCAAATACAGTGTTAGCTTTCACTGTTATGCTGCTGACACCCAACTCTACATGCCCCTAAAGCTGACCAACACGCCGGATTGTAGTCAGCTGGAGGCGTGTCTTAATGAAATTAAACAATGGATGTCCGCTAACTTTTTGCAACTCAACGCTAAGAAAACGGAAATGCTGATCATCGGTCCTGCTCAACACCGACATCTATTTAATAATACCACCTTAACATTTGACAACCAAACAATTACACAAGGCGACTCGGTAAAGGATCTGGGTATTATCTTCGACCCAACTCTCTCGTTTGAGTCACACATTAAGAGTGTTACTAAAACGGCCTTCTTTCATCTCCGTAATATCGCTAAAATTCGTTCCATTTTGTCCACAAGCGATGCTGAGATCATTATCCATGCGTTCGTTACATCTCGTCTCGATTACTGTAACGTTTTGTTTTCGGGCCTCCCTATGTCTAGCATTAAAAGATTACAGATGGTACAAAATGCGGCTGCTAGACTTTTGACAAAAACAAGAATGTTTGATCATATTACGCCTATACTGGCTCACTTGCACTGGCTTCCTCTGCACCTAAGATGCGACTTTAAGGTTTTACTACTTACGTATAAAATACTACACGGTTGTATTGTACCATATGTCCCGGCAAGAAATCTGCGTTCAAAAAACTCCGGCTTATTAGTGATTCCCAGAGCCCAAAAAAAGTCTGCGGGCTATAGAGCGTTTTCTATTCGGGCTCCAATACTATGGAATGCCCTCCCGGTAAAAGTTGGAGATGCTACCTCAGTAGAAGCATTTAAGTCTCATCTTAAAACTCATTTGTATACTCTAGCCTTTAAATAGACTCCCTTTTTAGACCAGTTGATCTGCCGTTTCTTTTCTTTTCTTTTCTACTCTGCTCCCAACCCGGGGTGGACCGCTAGCCTGTCCATCAGATGGGGACATCTCTACGCTGCTGACCCGTCTCCACTCGGGATGGTTACTGCTGGCCCACTATGGACTGGACTTTCGCTGATATGTTGGACTTTCACAATATTATGTCAGACCCACTCGACATCCATTGCTTTCGGTCTCCCCTAGAGGGGGGGTGGGGGGGGGGGGTTACCCACATATGCGGTCCTCTCCAAGGTTTCCCATAGTCATTCACATTGACGTCCCACTGGGGTGAGTTTTCCTTGCCCGTATGTGGGCTCTGTACCGAGGATGTCATTGTGGCTTGTACAGCCCTTTGAGACACTTGTGATTTAGGGCTATATAAATAAACATTGATTGATTGATTGAGATAAAAAAAGATACCAAATTCTGACGAAAATAAAAAATTTGATTCTTCACGGACAGATTCATTTGTTTTCACTGTTGACGAGGTTGGTTCACCTGTTTACATAATATGTGTGGAGAAAATAGCAAACAACAAAAAATCAAATGTTGACAGACATTTCCAGAACAGACTCACAGCATTTGCGGGAAAATACCCAGCTGGAGATGACTGAAAAACAGCAGTATTGGAACTTTTGCGGAAAACTTTTCAGAGCAAAAAAACTTACTGAGTCATTTTCTGTCTAGTATTTGATGATTCAATGAATGCTTCGGCATAGGTGTAATGATAAGTGGTGTTATCGTCACCTTAGGGATCAAACAGAGTTTGGTCCCTAAGGTGGGAAATGGGCTTAAATGGCTCTTTGTCTGCTGAAGGCTGCCAACCCCTAAGCTAAACTGTCCTCATTAGTAGCTGCCCCGCTGACACGCACACACACTGTCACTAGCACTGTGGTGCTTTCACAGTTCAAAATCACAAAACTCCTTAACTCTAACAGCCAGGTCACTACAATTTTTAGAAATAAAAAGTAAAATCCACTGTGGATAATTTCCTGACTGTTTCAGACCACACATCGCTTGAAAATTGCTTTTTTTTTGGACTTATATTGAGCTAGCCAAACTAAAAACATGTTGTAAAAAGGCTAAAAAAACCACTTAGAAAGCAAACAAAGTAGCAAACAGCAGCACTGTGCTGACTGAAGGAGCAATCAGCCCGCATACAATGGCTGCCCTGCAGGCACATAATGGGTGACTGAAACACAGAGACAAGGTTCGTACACCAACATGGCACATATATCGAAAAGTTCCTACAATGAAGGCTTTGTAAATCTCCTGCTTGCTTCTTTGTCTTGTCTTGTCTTAACTTTCTTGTTGCCTCTTTTTGTACTGCTCTCCAAATTGAAACATTGGAACTAATTAACTGGCCTCAACGAAATTGACAAGATCTTGGGTTTGGGGGAACCTGCTTGTCTTGACGGAGCGGTTGTTGCTGGACACACGACTCTTGGGAGAAGGAGTGCTATGTGCCTGGCGACCCTTCAGTCGAGGACGTGAAGATATCCACCTATTCGGAATTATGACAACAGGACATCTGCTGATTGGAATAAGCATTGCTCTGGTTTGTCGACAAATTGGAAGTTGCTGGCAGTCTTCAAAGCTGCCACAAATTATTGGAGAATGCGGGAAGAACTGTGGACACTTTGTGATTTGGATAACATCGGACTGTCTGCACCGAAGGAGGAATTTGAGGACCAGTCATAGACAATTTAGAGTGAAAAGCAAATGTTTTTTTTCACTCGCATACAAAACATTCTAACTTGGATTGTTTCCCTGGCTTTGAGACTCTCCCGAAGGACAGTGTGGCGAAGACACAACAAACTCCCTTCTTGTCTCTCATGAGCACACACCTGTTGTTGTTGACTTTGGACTGACTGGTGGCTGCAACATCACCAAGGCTGCGGAACAGAGACACGCGGCAGGCTTACACACACACATGCATGCACAAAAGATATACCCCACACACACATACCCCACCCTCATCCAACGCCCTTGACGCGAATCCCTCAAGGGTGATGGATGGCAGGGCAGCGCCTGAAGAGCTGCAGCCTTCCACCGTAGCCCCAACTCCCTCCCCTCTGTTGCAAGTCTCGAGTTGTATATTGTAATACACTACCGTTCAAAAGTTTGGGGTCACCCAAACAATTATAGACTGTCAAGTTTCAGATGAAAGTTCTCTATTTCTGGCCATTTTGAGCGTTTAATTGACCCTACACAAATGTGATGCTCTAGAAACTCAATCTGCTCAAAAGAAGGTCAGTTTTGTAGCTTCTGTAACAAGCTAAACTGTTTTCAGATGTGTGAACATGATTGCATGAGGGTTTTCTAATCATCAATTAGCCTTCTGAGCCAATGAGCAAACACATTGTACCATTAGAACACTGGAGTGATAGTTTCTGGAAATGGGCCTCTATACACCTATGTAGACATTGCACCAAAAACCAGACATTTGCAGCTAGAATAGTCATTTACCACATTAGCAATGTATAGAGTGTATTTCTTTAAAGTTAAGACTAGTTTAAAGTTATCTTCATTGAAAAGTACAGTGCTTTTCCTTCAAAAATAAGGACATTTCAATGTGACCCCAAACTTTTGAATGGTAGTGTATGTATATGTGCTTTGTTAAGGAGTTTTTTTCCCCACTCCAGACTGGGCCCCTTTTTACTCATCCTCCCCCAGCGTTTACTTTTTTTCCATCTTTTACGGGGTGGCTTGTGGTGACCCATCAACGTTCCTGTTCTGTAACCCTGTACACTGTTTGTTTGTCTAATCTTGAACGGGTTTGTGAAAACAAAGTTTCGTTTTACTTGTGCAATGACAATAAAGACCTACCTACCTACCTACCTTTTTTGCTTGTGTCTGTTTTTTGCAGGAAGATCTAGGCCTCTTACAACAGCAATCTTTGCTTGGTTGACCACTGGTTTTCACTTTCGGGAAGAAGTCACCAATAGCACTGAAAACCGAGCTACCACTCTATTCGATTGAATAGACTTCAAACACCAAAAAGTAGCTCCTGTGAGCAATGTGACATTGAGGACTCAAGCAGAAAGTCACATTGCATCATCATGGCAGGCGAGTGTCACTCATTCTTAAACAATAAAGGAGATGACAGAAGAAGAAAAGCTCCTCTACCTCCTTCCCCAGAGGCATCCCGCTGCCCAGGGCGCAGGTCAGGCCGATGACTTTGGCCACAAACGTCTTAAAAGTCAAATACTCCTTGAGGACGACTCCCCTCAGAATTGTCTTCATCTCCGGAATGCCCGAGCCTGAGGACGAGAAGAGGTCAGGTGCGTTGCCATGATGGAGCGCCAGGGAAAGAGGGGTTGAAAGAAAGCAATTACGCAGTGAGGAGATGAGAGGAACAAATGAAAAACAAAAAGGAGGTGGGATGGCTGATTGATATTCATGTGGTTTCTGTATGCATGTCTCATCAGAGCAATAGTTTATGGATTTCCTGCGGGCGTGACCATAAAAGAGACATACATCCTTGGAGGCCTTATGGAGCATTACACAGCCAATTATAGTAGTCAAACACAGAAAAGTGAGTGAGAATTAGGGATACAGAACATGTGTTTAGCAAATAAACGTGTGTGTGTCTTACCCACGGCCTGAGGAGCCAGTATCTGTGTGAATCCTGCAGAGAATGTGATGAGCACCACAGGATAGGTGACCCAAGCGATGTACTGCAGGAACATGTTACTGTCCAGGCCGCCATACATCCACTTCTGTGCTGCACACACCGCACATAACAGTGTCATTAGCAACCCGCCTCCTTTTTATAGTCATTGTGGAACCACTTGTGTATGGAAAAGGCATGAAGAGTTCTAAGAAGTGCAGGAACTTGAACCCAACACAGGAAGTTCTAAACTTTCTGTTCATGGCTTGTGGCAATATATCTAAAATTACTGAATTATTCCTCATTCATTTTCAGTTTAATCAATTATTCATGTTCGTGTAATACATAACACAACATTTATTCCCCAAATGCAAGTTTCTGTCACTGCTTAAAGTTTTTTAATTTTGCTATAATATTATTCATTATTAGACAGGAGCATCATTTCTCCCTGCTCCAACTCCAAAAAAGTCCATACTAAAACAGAACCAAATGCAATACATTATGCCAATATTTAAATACAAAACCCACAACCAGTGAAGTTGGCACCTTGTGTAATTCCTAAATAAAAACAGAATACAATGATTTGCAAATCCTTTTCAATTTATGTTCATTTGAATACACTGCAAAGACAAGATATCGAACTGAGAAACACATTTTTTTTTTACAGATAATCATTAACACGTTGCAAAAAAGTTGGCACAGGGGCATTTTTACCACTGTGTTACATGGCCTTTCCTTTCAACAACACTCAGTGAACATTTGGGAACTGAGGAGACCAATTGCTGAAGCTTTTCAGGTGGAATTCTTTCCCATTCTTGCTTGATGTACAGCTTAAGTTGTTCAACAGTCCGGTGTCTCCGTCGTTGTATTTTACACTTCATAATGCGCCACACATTTTCAGTGGGAGACAGGTCTGTACAACAGGCAGGCCAGTCTAGTACCCGCACTCTTTTACTATGAAGCCATGCTGTTGTAACATGTGGCTTGGCATTGTCTGGCTGAAATAAGCAGGGGCGTCCATGATAACGTTGCTTGGATGGCTACATATGTTGCTCCAAAACCTGTATGTATTTTTCAGCATTAATGGTGCCTTCACAGATGTGTAAGTTACCCATGCCTTGAGCACTAATACACCCCCATACCATCACAGATGCTGGCTTTTGAATTTTGCGCCTATAACAGTCCGGATGGTTCTTTTCCTCTTTGGTCCGGAGGACACAACGTCCACAGTTTCCAAAAACAATTTGAAATGTGGACTTGTCAGAACACAGAACACTTTTCCACTTTGCATCAGTCCATCTTAGATGAGCTCGGGCCCAGCGAAGCCGGCAGCGTTTCTGGGTGTTGTTGATAAATGGGTTTCGCTTTGCATAGTAGAGTTTTAACTTGCACTTACAGATGTAGCGACAAACTGCAGTTACTGACAGTGGTTTTCTGAAGTGTTCCTGAGCCCACGTGGTGATATCCTTTACACACTGATGTCGCTTTTTGATGCAGTACCGCCAGAAGGATCGCTACAGGTCTGTATATCATCGCTTACGTGCAGTGATTTCTCCAGATCTTCTAAACATTTTGATGATATTACGGACCATAGTTGGTGAAATCCCTAAATTCCTTGCAACAGCTGGTTGAGAAATGTTGTTCTTAAACTGTTCGACAATTTGCTCACCCATTTGTTCACAAAGTGGTGACCCTCACCCCATCCTTGTTTGTGAATGACTGAGCATTTCATGGAAGCTGCTTTTATACCCAATCATGGCACCCACCTGTTCCCAATTAGCCTGTTCACCTGTGAGATGTTCCAAATAAGTGTTTGATGAGCATTCTTCAACTTTCTCAGTCTTTTTTGCCACTTGTGCCAGCTTTTTTGAAACATGTTGCAGGCATCAAATTCTAAATGAGCTAATATTAGCAAAAAATAACATTTTCCAGTTCGAACATTAAGTATCTTGTCTTTGCAGTCTATTCAATTGAATATAAGTTGAAAAGGATTTGCAAATCATTGTATTTTGTTTTTATTTACGATTTACACAACGTGCCAACTTCACTGGTTTTGGGGTTTTGTATAATTTGCAAGAATAGTCATCCCTCGTTTATCGCTATTAATTGGTTCCAGACGTGACCGCCATAAATACATTCCCTAGAAACAAGAATAATTCTTTATAAATCAAATATTTTCATAGCTAGAGCAATAAAACCCTGTTTACGACCTTCTAAATGCAGTTTTTAACATCATGAGAGCCCTCTAGACATGAAATAACAACATTTAGTTACCTTTACACTCCTTTTATCCTATATAGCATGGGTGTCAAACTTGTTTTCATTGAGGGCCACATCGCAGTAATGGCTGCCTTCAGAGGGCTGTTTTTTCAAATTAATTAAAATTATGCATGCGGGCCATAACCTGTGATTAATCAAAATTGTAATGGATCTGATTTAAAAACATATGTATATCATTTGACAGCATTGATATAAATGTGTACCAGTAATTGCCTCATATTATTACACCATTGCCTATGCACTTGATTAGATTTTTTCATGTACAAACTAATGTTATTTTATTAACATATTTTTGTAATACACTATATAATAATGTAATATTTGGCATGATTAGATAATAACGTTTAAAAGATACGCAAGGTTTCTCATTTTAACCCATTGGGTTGAGTTTTTTCTTGCCCTGATGTGGGATCTGAGGATGTTGTTGTGGCTTGTGCAGCCCTTTGAGAAACTAGTGATTAAGACATACTTGCCAACCCTCCCGTTTTTAGCGGGAGAATCCCGGTATTCAGCGCCTCTCCCGACAACCTCCCGGCAGAGATTTTCTCCCGACAAACTCCCGGTATTCAGCCGGAGCTGGAGGCCACGCCCCCTCCAGCTCAATGCGGACCTGACACTGAGTGGGGACAGCCTGTTCTCACGTCCGCTTTCCCACAATATAAACAGCTTGCCTGCCCAATGACGTCATAACATCTAGGGCTTTTAGAGAGTAGAGTGCACAACTGGACACAAGGAGACGAAGCAGAAGAACGAGGAAATTACAGACATGGCGACGCCGTCGACGAGCAAGATGAAGAAATACGCTTGCAAGTTCCAAAACGAATGGAAACAAGAATTTCAGTTCATCCAGGACAGTTCGAAGGGGAAGGTGTATGTTACCTGTAAATTTTGTAGAACAGACTTCTCCATTGAACACGGTGGCCGAAATGATATACTCATCATGAACGGAGAAGTTAAACAGGACAATACTGCCATCTAATGGATAGCCACCGGGACACTGAAATTCAAGTATTATTTTTTTTTCTATGTAAATAAAATAAATATATATATATATATATATATATATATATATATATATATATATATATATATATATATATATATATATATATATATGTATATATATATATATATATATATATATATATATATATATATATATATATATATAGCGAGAATTCACTGAAAGTCAAGTATTTCATACATATATATATATATATATATATATATATATATATATATATATATATATATATATATATATATATATATATATATATATATATATATATATATATATATATATATATATATATATATATATATATATATATATATATATATATATATATATATATATATATATATATATATATATATATATATATATATATATATATATATATGGGGACGGCGTGGCGAAGTTAGTAGAGTGGCTGTGCCAGCAATTGGAGTGTTGCTGGTTACTGGGGTTCAATCCCCACCTTCTACCTTCCTAGTCACGTCCGTTGTGTCCTTGGGCAAGACACTTCACCCTTTGCCTCTGATGGCTGCTGGTTAGTGCCTTGCATGGCAGCTCCTGCCATCAGTGTGTGAATGTGTGTGTGAATGGGTAAATGTGGAAATACTGTCAAAGCGATTTGAGTACCTTGAAGGTAGAAAAGCGCTATTCAAGTATAACCCATTTATCATTTATTTATTTATATATATATATATATATATATATATATATATATATATATATATATATATATATATATATATATATATATATATATATATATATATATATATATATACATATATATATATATATATATATATATATATACATATATATATATATATATATATATATATATATATATACATATATATATATATACATATATATATATGTGTATATATATATATATATATATATATATATATATATATATATATATATATATATATATATATATATATATATGAAATATATATGAAATACTCGAGTTGGTGAATTCTAGCTGTAAATAACCACGCCCCCCCCCCCACCCCCGACCAAGCCCCCCCCCACCCCCTACCCCCCACCTCCCGATATTGGAGGTCTCAAGGTTGGCAAGTATGGATTAAGAGCTATACAAATAAACTTTGATTTATTGAATGATTGATTGATTTTTTTCCTGTCAAAATCAAAATCATTGTTTGTATTTAGTAAAAAAAAAATGAAGTATTTTATTAACACACACTTTTCCCAGGCTTTCCCAACACAATGACGTGGCGGGCCAGATCTGGCCCCCGGGCCTTGAGTTTGACACTTGTGCTATATAGTAATGCTGTCTGAGGCTGAGCCAATCAGTGGCCATGATATTTATATTTTTCAGTATTTATATTTTTGAGTTCATTTGGCAGTTCTTATACTTGAAAATGCTTAATTTAGGACCTAAAAATTGTAGGATATGCTCTAAAAATATCTCCCAAAAATATTGAAATGTTTGAAGCGCGATATGGCGAGGGACGCCTGTATTTAAATGAATGCTCTCGCAACTCTCTGCCTCTCTTCTTACCTTCTTGGCAGAAGGCGATGGCGTAGTCCATGACCCAGCTGACCAGCGCCATGAGCAGCCCCAGCAGGATGAGGAAGATCCAGTCCTCTCCCACCCGCGAGATCAGGAACTTCTGGCAGCGAGATGCACACACTGGAAGGACGACCGCATCGAGGAAGAAAAACGAGAAAAATCATCATCAACATTTTACATACACTAGCTCCAACCATTTGATTATATCTTCAAAAGAAACAATAATATAGGAATTGAAATTTAGAGTAGTCGTCATTAAGTTCCAATAGCTGGTGAATGTTACACTCCTGTTTCAGAGAGAGAACGCAAACAAGAAGTTAGCCCTGGCTTACTAGCTAAATGCTAGCTCGAAGTTGTTGCCTAGCAACCCAAAGCTAAACAACAAAACCAAAAGAGTTGGGCATATTTGAAGCATCTCTGGCCACACAAGTGACTCCAAGTAAGGCTGACACAGACTGGCCGGTGCAAGTTACGAAAAAAACAACAACCTTTGAGCCGCCGTTTGCCGCCAATGCTAACGACACCAACGGCTTCACTTCACTGCCGAGCAACCATGAGCACAACAAGAAGTTGTCGACGGACCAACACAGTGTTGCCAGATGTGGAACCGGACTTAAAAGCGTTAAGAGGAACTCTACAAAACAATGTAAACGAGGTACAAAGCCATGTCAACAATCTCCAGGAACAGATTATCAATGGTGTACTGAAGTGAATTAATTAACTCATATTATGTTTTGCATATGGTGAATGTTCATATTCATCTTGGAGAAAGCAAACCACCAAGTATAAGTAAATAGTGGTATTTCAGTTTGAGCACATAATAAGATAAGGCCCCTTAGTTTGACATTCGCAGGTTGATTGGATCACTTCTCGTAGGAAAGAGGCCCTAATTGAGACTTCGGAATGCAAAAGTGATTGCCCTATCCTTGAGAAGAGACTGCCTGTCTAGCTCAACGCCAACATTTAAGTTATGACTTAAATCAGTTGTTTTCCAGACACTTACACACGGACATCTCCTTTTATGGTCAGGATGTGCTCTCCTGACTTAGCACACACACACAGAGACAGGAAGGAGGAATATACAACTGATGGTTTGGCTTCTTCAAGTTAGGAGTGCCCCATTTTCTTGACTTAACCTCCTCCAGGTACTGCAGTCCTGTATAATGACGCTCGCTTGTAATAAAGCAACTTTTTGTTCAGGTAAGCGTCTCCGACGTCCCTTTTGATCTAGCCGCACTGCCGTGTCACCCTTCTGTCCGGACGAGGATGACAAGACCAGAACTACACATCAATATAAAAAGATGTTGCAAATCTCCAAGAACAGATTATCAGAGAGAGAAAATAATATTGTAATGATATTCAGAGAAGAAATTAAGATTTTCAGTGAAGATATCACAGCTTTAAAACAGGAGATAGAGGATTTGAAAGAGGAGAATGCAACATTGCGCCAACAGTTGGATGCCAAACAGCAAGACAACAAGCATTGGAACAACAGCAGTGTTGTGGACAACATTAAAATGGAGATAGATGCATTGTGCCGACTGTTGCAATTAAATAACACTGATTTGAATAAGTTCAGGAAGGAGAACAGCTCAATGCCAGACAACAAGATATCACCAATCTGGGGAATATCTGTGTTTTGGAAAACATCCCAAAGGAATTGGATCAGTTTACACAACAAAATGACATAATCACTGCAGGGCGAGGCATCAATCCTTGATCCTATGCAAGAGCAGTTGACCAGAGGAAAACCAGACGACATGGACAATCAAAGGGAATTTATGTCGATATTCACACCCTTGGAGTGTATAAATACATATATATATATATATGCATATATATATACACAGGTATGTATATAATTTTGTTCAATGACAATATATAATAAAAAATTGTTTTAAAAATGTAGGCGTGTATTCACTTTTGAGTTTCCAGGACCTAAAATGTACATGCATGTGTCAACAAGCTGTAAACGTGTCAAGGGTAATAAAGCAGTACCTTTGCGTATACCACCCCAGTGACAATCCATATAATGATGTCCTTTTTTATCTCTAGCTGGGGACCGATTTTGCTATCCATGTGGCATTTCCATGCGAATGGAAACGAGAAACATTTGAAGAAGAAGCAAGGCAAAGAAGAAAAAGCACCTCAAAGATCCAAATTGTAATCAGTGGCGAGATGTAGAAAATAACCTCATTATGTGGGATGTTTGTATAGAGGCTTTATACATCCTGTGTTAATTTGCTTTTGTAAATCCTCGTCTGTGGAATAATGAAATGTGCAAAGACCTCACCATATTGATGTCAACAAGGGAGCATGTGAGAGGAGCACAGCATTTCTATGCATTCTAATAGCGTACTTACCAGGTAGAAGTGCCCTTTGAATGAGTGACAACACTATAAAAGAAGCGATTACATGGTGAATGTTGAAAAATGACGACGCATGGTCATAGCGGTATTTCGACCGTTGCGTTACGCCATGAGACTGAAAGCTAGGTCAGCTAAAAGAAGCATCGCTGGACTCATTTTGTCTCTCTTGTCTGCGGACACTGCCAAAGCCCGGAATTCACTTCATTCGTAGACGGGCAAGTCCTCTGAGAGGCTGCAAATGTGCTACTAACACATTTGCTAGATCCATATTTCAGGGGGGGGAAAAAAATTAAAGTTATAATGGAGAGAAGAGAAATGTTTGGAATAAAAATGACATGTCACACTTGAGTCAATGAGAGATTTAGCTGACTTTCTTGGCTTTGAGGGCCACCTGAAGCCAAAAGGGACACATGACCTCCATAAAAGTGACATTTTCTGAGCGAGGACATGCGTGTCAACGTTTTCACCGAAACACATGACAGTGGCATAAAAGATGTGTCCGTGAGGACAGGTTGTTCACCAAACGAAAAGCGCATTTTCAGGGCTTCCATGCTCTAGTACAGTGGTTCTCAACCTTTTTTCAGTGATGTACCCCCTGTGAACATTTTTTTAATTGAAGTACCCCCTAATCAGAGCAAAGCATTTTTGGTTGAAAAAAAGAGATAAAGAAGTGAAATACAGCACTATGTCATCAGTTTCTGATTTATTAAATTGTATAACAGTGCAAAATATTGCTCATTTGTAGTGGTCTTTCTTGAACTATTTGTAAAAAAAGATAAAAATAACTAAAAACTTGTTGAAAAATTAACAAGTGATTCAATTATAAATAAATATTTCTACACATAGAAGTAATCATCAACTTAAAGTGCCCTCTTTGGGGATTGTAATAGAGATCCCTCTGGATTCATGAACTTAAGTCTAAACATTTCTTCACAAAAAAATAAATCTTTAACGCCAATATTTATGGGACATGTCCACAAAAAATCTAGGTGTCAACATTGAATATTGCATTGTTGCATTTCTTTTCACAGTTCTTTTTGACAGACATTTTAGTGAGGGTCAAACCATCATGGCATGGGGGAAACTCTGGCTTTATGGTAATGAATGGAATAGCCTACTTGATTTGATGTTCAGTTTATGAACTACATTCATATTTTGTTGAAGTATTATTCAATAAATATTTTTATAAAGGATTTTTGAATTGTTGCTATTTTTAGAATATTAAAAAAAAATCTCACGTACCCCTTGGCATACCTTCAAGTACCCCCAGGGGTATGCGTACCCCCATTTAAGAACCACTGCTCTAGTAAATTAGAGTGAAGGCCATCCGCTTTAATGGAGGGAGGCCGATGGCGCTCGCCTCCTTCCGACGGCCATTCAGCCAAAACCAAACACTGGACGTAAAATATTTTTTAACCAGGGTTAAAGTAGACAAGTGTGTGAAAGAATGGCTGAGCTACAAGAGGAGGTAATCTTGTCTTTTTGGAGCGTTCTGCAGGAAATATCCGGCATTATAAAGGTGTGTACCATTTTTTTTGTTTATTCGTGAATAGCCTCCCCATGGTAACTCGGAATTTTCCCAATTTAAATTTCCCCCATTGGCGCGAACGAGACCTTTCAGACGGTATTACATATGTGGGGTTTCGTTGGCCGGTTCGTCTTGTAGACGTAATAGAAACGTGCGGAACATGGATAATAATAAAGTTTGAAGTATGAGCAATAATAATATGGGCTGCTTGCTAGCATTGCAGCAGGCCCATAATAATAGTGTCAGTGCTATAGCTACTAATAAACATGGTTTGATGTCATTAATTGGTTTGCAAAGGAGGCGATGATTGGAAACATTTCCAAAATGTTCAAAAACTTGACGTTTTGGAGTATGAGAAAGTGGAAAAGAAAATGAAGCTGCCAATGGCCATTCAAGTATATCACTACACAAGGCATGTGATGATTGATCGGCCATTAATCAGTATCGGACGATTTCCGTTAAAAAGGATGTGCTCGTCATTGCAGATTAATGCCTTTTAATGCCGATCACATACGCTGATCCACTCTGGCTGACACTGAATTTGGTTTTATTTTCCCCGCTAACAATTTTGTGTCTCCATACACAGTGTGGAGCCGCTCCACTAGGATAATAAAAATCTCATCCAATGTGTGCAAATAAAATGCATTTCTTAGTATCTTAAGTACTATTATAATGTAACATTATCAATGGAGGACAAGACTAAACATGTTACACATTGAGACCAACCCAAGAGCAGGCATCCTAATAGCTAAGCTAACCACTAAACTAGCTTAAGACAACATCAGGGAGTAAGTGCTTTGTAAAGTTTAAGAAGTGTAGCTGGAACCAGTTATTGTGTGCTATTGACTTTGTTTTGCTCAAACATCCAGAATGAGGAACTCATTTAAGTATTGTGTTGATATTGTTAAACTGGCAATAGCGCTTGCAATAAAAACATTGAAAAATGTACACTTAAAACATGTGATCGGTATCAGTATTGGTATCGGCCGATCTCACTCATGGATGACCGTTATCGGAATTAGCAGCGTAAATCTCTGATCGGTACGTCCCTACACTACACAGCGACAGAACCAATGTTGTAGTGTAACTAGTATAGTGTGGACCCCATATGCCATTTTGTGGAGTTAATAAAACACTACACCAGGAGGTTGCCTACAGCCACAGATGCTAATGCAGGGGTCACCAACGCGGTGCCCGCGGGCACCAGGTCGCCCATAAGGACCAGATGAGTCGCCCGCGGGCCTGTTCTAAAAAAAAAAAAAAAAAAAAAAAAAATTTAAAAAAAAAAAAAATTAAATCTACATAGAAAAAACACAAGATACACTTTCAATCAGTGCATCAACCCAAACAACCTCCCCATGCACACTCATCCACACCCACTCACACAAAAGGGGTTATTTCTTTCTGCTACCAATATTCTGGTTCCCACAACATAGACAACACATCTGCAAGGGACACAGTCCCTGAAGCACACATGATTGTATAGGCTGCTGGTCCACTAACATTTTCCTTAATTACTATTTTTTATGTAATTATTTTTATATTGTTTTACTTTCTTTTTTATCCAAGAAAATGTTTTTTATTTATTTTAAAAAAGGGCCTTATCTTCAACAGACCAGGTTGTCAATGAAATTAGATTTGTTTAAAGGTTTTTTTTAAACCAGGCCCAGTCCAGATAATGTCCAAGTCGGACTCAGCAACACACACCTTCATTCATGTACACAGAAAAAAATTAGGGAACACAACAGATTGCATATAATTTATAAACACAATTACATTTTCAAAATAAGCATTTATGTACAGTCCAGATTATGCCCAGGTCACTCAAATTAGGGAACACAACAACAGATATCATATAATCTATAAACATAATTATACTTTCAAAATAAGCCTTTGAGGACTTCTCATCTTTTTTTTAAATGTTTTTTGGCATCATCGTTTTCAACCATGTAACTTTCTAAAGTTAGAAAATACTGAATAAATGTTTTAAAGAAAGTAATACTAAGTGAATATCTGTTTTTGGCCTTAAAAATAAACATTTTACCGAGTACTATAATTACATTGACTAAATCATGATTGTCAATGAACTCTCCTAAAATAACAGAAACCACATTAAGCTTCATAAACAAACCAATCCTTAAACACATTTTTTCAACTTCCACCCAAAACAAAGACACAATATGACAATACCAAAACAAATGTAGGGTGGATTCAGGCTCCTGACAACAAAATCTGCAATCATCTGACTCTGTCATGTTCCATAATTTTAACATTTTCCCTGTGGGTAAGAAGTTATAAATAATTTTAATTTGAAAATAACGATTTTGCACATCGATAGTGGTTTTATAGATTAGTTTGAATATGGCATCCCATGGCAACGGGCAGTCAAAAAAGTCCTCCCATTTTCCATTTGTGTTGTATGAGGCAGCCTTCAAATATTTCTTTATTAAATAAAAATTATATATTTTTCTATTTATTTTAGTTCCTTTTTGCCAACTAGAATTTCTTATTAGAGGTTTACAAACTAATAATTTAGTAGTTCCATAATTAATTATTTGTTTCCATCTTTTCCCAATTACTCCAGTTAGTTGATAAAATGAAAAGCTTGAGCAAGCATCACCATACATAGCTCTAAATTCATCATACTTCATAATTTTACCATTCTCATTGATAATATCATTGACAAAAATGATTCCTCTTTCAAACATATTTTTCCAAAAGAAAGGCTTTCCATCTATTACAATATTAGAGTTCATCCATATTAACTGCTGCAAAATATTGTCTCTTTTTTCTGGCACATAAAATTGAAAACACCACTATGAGTGGATTGTTTCCTTTATGAACCCCGCCATGTTTCCCAGCAGACTCTCTGGGAGGGGATCACTTGTAAAAAAGGATACAATTTCTTTTGATACAGTACATGTTTTTTGTCCAACAGGACATTTGTGTACCACTCAATGTTTAAATACATCTTTGGAACAATTGATGCTTTTAAAGACAGACACATAGCTTCAAGGTTGAGAAGTTTCAGGCCCCCATATTCATACTCTTTGTACAAAACCTTTCTTTTAATCTTTTCTGGTTTGCCGTTCCAGACAAAATCGAAGACCCTCCGCTCATAAATCTTAAAAAAGTTTTGTGATGGAGCTGGTAATGACAAAAACAAATAAATAAATTGAGGAATAATTAACGAGTTGGCAATAGACATTTTACCATACAAGGTTAGGGATTTCCCTTTCCATAATTGCATAATTTTGTCCAGTTTCTTAGTCGATTATCATAATTTACTGAGCCTAGATCTTCCAGATTTTCTGGGACAACAACACCAAGTATGTTAACTGGTCCATCTGTCCACAAAACAGGCACTTTGCATTCCATTCGAAAGGACGTTCCCTTTAGATTTCCGATCCTTAACATTTTACATTTATCATAATTAAGCTTAAGGCCAGATTGCTGTGAAAATATGTCCAAAAGATTAAGAAGGTTCCGCAAACAATGAGGAAAAATCTTATCTTTGTGAATCAGCCTTTTCTGACATGAACTTCATCAAGAACAAACACAGAACACGCCTCACTGATGCACATCTGCAAGACTCACTCAGAGTTGCAGTGTCAAGTTACACACCAGAGTACAACACACTAGTTAACAGCATGCAATGCCAGGCTTCCCACTAACTGACAAAGAAACAGATAACAGATTTGGTGTGCAGTTCAAAGTGTGACATGATTTAAAAATTTGAGAGTTTACTTTTGTATTTTACATGAGTTATTATTTGTACAAACATGGTGCAAAGTAATTCATGATTTGTTAAAAAATGTTAGTGGCTAGCTAGTTAAAATGGGATATTGTGATTTCACAAGACTGTCTTAGAAGTGATCATTTGAAAATGTTCAATTTGAAAAATGTGCACTTAGAGAAAATATAAAAATAAAGTGTTGCATATTGATATTTATCTGTTTCAATGTATATTTATTGTGAGAAATCATTAAGATGATCAGTGTTTCCACAAAGATAAATATCATTAATTATTAATAATAACATAGTTAAAGGTAAATTGAGCAAGTTGGCTACTTCTGGCAATTTATTTAAGTGTGTATCTAACTGGTAGCCCTTCGCAGTAATCAGTACCCAAGAAGTAGCCCTTGGTTTCAAAAAGGTTGGTGACCCCTGTGCTAATGCAATGGTTTTGTTTTTTCTACTGTTAGAGCCCCAGTGGGTATTTAGTTCTGAAGACTACACACCTGGTGACTACAGGAGACCTTCATTAAATAACCGGGCGTTAATTAGAGCATTCCTGCTCCATTTAACTATTGAGGTAACGTTTCTCGTATTTGATTCATGTTTTTTTAGGGTTAAGGCTTGGGCCACTTATAGTAACTACAGAAAGGATCCTATTGTGGTGCAAATCTGGATAAAGTTGCAGACAAACTGGCGACCACACGTCCTGACTAATGGAAAGTTAAGCCAAACGGGCCGGATCAGCCCCACACACAGTTTTTTTTCCAGCCTGCGACATGAGTTTGCAAAGTGTCAAAAAATTAGCTGAATTTTTTTAATGGAAGGAACTGCTATTCTAAATGTATCCACCGGATGTCGCAATAGCAATTATTTGTATCCCCTGCAGGAGAGAGCGCATGACTGTGCCATGTTTGAACAACACGTAGTTGTGCTGCTTACTAGTGATAGTAATGTGGATTGTTACGTTCATGCCTTTATTGTTAAAGTAAGTAACATTTCTAACCAAATAAATGTTTTGGATAATATGTACATTTTGTCTTGTACTTATGACTGGGGACACATTTTCTGGGCGCACATCAACATGCTGAAATCATTTGTATCCCCTTCTAACTTCATAGGTGATTAATGAAATGAGTCCAAGTTTACAAGTTTTGTTGTAGATGATGCTACATACAGTATGTACCGAATAAACAACATGATGCTACTACATCAGTTGAAGAAATTAGTAAAGTACAAAACCCTAAACCAGTGAAGTTGGCAGCTTGTGTAAATCGTAAATAAAAACAGAATACAATGATTTACAATATATAGACGGCCCTGCTTATTTCAGCAAAACAATGTAAAGCCAATTCTGCACATGTTACAACAGAGTGGCTTTGTACTAAAAGAGTGCGGGTACTAGACTGGCCTGTCTGTAGTCCAGCCTGTCTCCCATTGAAAATGTGTGGCTCATTATTAAGCATAAAATACCACAACGGAGACCTCGGACTGTTGAACAACTTAAGCTGTACATCAAGCAAGAATGGGAAAGAATTCCACTTGAAAAGCTTAAAAAATTGGTCTCCTCAGTTCCCAAACGTTTACTGAGTGTTGTTAAAAGGAAAGGCCATGTAACACAGTGGTAAAAATGCCCCTGTGCCAACTTGTGTGCAATGTGTTGCTGCCATTAAATTCTAACTTAATGATTATTTGGACAAAAAAAAATTAGTTTCTCAGTTCCAACATTAAATATCTTGTCTTTGCAGTCTATTCAATTGAATATAAGTTGAAAAGGATTTGAAAAATCATTGTATTCTGTTTTTATTTACGATTTACACAAAGTGCCAACTTCACTGGTTTTGGGTTTTGTACATTAATAACACCTTCTAATTTGATTCTGATATTATCATTCATTTAGTCTTCTGATAGATTAAAAATTAACATAAATAGGAGCATTTTGAAACACAATCTAACTGATGCACATTATCACATAATTTATTCAGCAAGTATAAATAACAATAAATAAACATAGATTACTAATAACTGTGTAAAAGGTGAGCCACGTAAAAATAAACAAGTGTAACAAGTGTAAAAATAAACATTATGATTTGTACATTAGCAGAATGTTATTGGTATATTTTTAAACAAAGAAAACAATCTGAAGTGGTCTTTCTTTTTAAGTTATCATGCCATGATTTTATCAATCTGGCACACTTGGGGAATAGACTAAAATGAGTTTGAGACCACTGTATTAACGTACAATCCCGCAACCACACGAGCTGGTATCCGTTACATCAGACCTGGGCAAATTAAGGCTCATGGGGCGCAAGCTTTTCAATGTGGCCCGCCGGACATTCCCAAATATTTTTTTTTAGATCTTTAAGATGTAAACTGTAGGTGCTATTATGATGTGCAGTGATGTTTTCAAATGACCGTAAGTCTTGAACTATACAAAGTACTTCAATGATTGGAATCTGCGCTTTTGCATGATATACTAGTTACTATGGTAATCTAATTAGTTACTATGGTAATCTAAGTCACAGCAGCTCAGACGAGGCACCAAGCAGTGTGGGTGAGGAGCGTTTCCACAGAGTGTTTCCAGAGCGGCCAGCCTGAAATGCGGGTGTCAGGGACAGACGCGGAAGGAGATTTTTACAACAAAGTTCTAAAGCTTAGTGATATATCAGATACAATCTGACATCACATGGACAAAGATATGACCTTCTGGAGTTAAGTTCTGTGGTCAGATGAAACAAAAATTGAGCTGTTTGGCCAAAATACCCAGCAATATGTTTGGAGGAGAAAAGGTGAGGAACACCAAGCCTACCGTCAACCATGGTACTTCCTGTCAATGAGAAAGGACGCAAAAGAAAAAGGCTCCGCTTCTGCTACCGGAGTTTTTTGTTAAATCTGAAGATTTTGACCACTGATTTGCGATCACAGCCACAGGAGAGTCACCTGGCATCTTCGATCTGATTTTGGACAGTAGAGAGGCACTGATACGCTGAAATAAGGCGAGTGGAAGAGCCGTTAGCCTCAAGCCAAAGGCGCCTTGCCGCAGTTCAAAGCGGTTGCCTAGCAACCAAAAGCTACGGCGAGTTTACAGCTATTTTAAAGTGATCCCGACGTCGCAGAGTGATATAAGTTGACAGGCTGAAACCTCAAATTGATCTCTGAACGGCGCAAGATACGAAATTGTTGGAAAAAACAAGTTAAAGTGCCGCAAGTCGCCAAAGAAGCAACTGCCGTTAAGATACAAGAGGCTCTGACGTCAGCGACTGCCGCGATGCGAAAAGGTAAAGGAAAGATTGAAATCCCGAAACGTTCGGGGTCAGCTGACACAGAACACAACTGGGAACAAGATTTGAGGTTGGACACAGGACATGATGGGAATCAAGAAGCGATACTACAAAAACTTAACGAAATGAAAGAAGAAATGAAAGAAATGAAAGAAGAAATGAAAGAAGAAATGAAAGAAATGAAAGAAGAAATGAAAGAAATGAAAGATGAAATGAAAGAAATGAAAGAATATCTGAGAAAAGTAACAGCAGAACACCAACAAGATGTGAAAAGTCTGCAGCAAAATATAGAAAATCTGCAATCTCAGAACAACAGAAGAAATAATGAAGCCACTGAAATGGGCAAACAAATGAAGATCCTTCAAGAAGACAACAACATGCTGAGGAATATCATAGATGAAATGGATCAGGACAAACGAATGAATGATATCATCATGACAGGGCACCGAATTAAACCAAGATCCTATGCGAAAGCTGTGAATAATGAAGGTGAACCTGATGAAATGGATATGGTCTCAGCAGAACAGCAAGTGGTCAACTTTCTGCAATCAAAGGAAATTGAAATTGACATTAATACCATCGAAACATGCATCCCACTGAACGGAAGAAACAACAACGCCACTCCAGTCGTGCTTGTGAAACTCGTAAACAGAAAATCTAAAATGGCACTGCTGAGACAGGGAAAGAAGCTGAAGGGAACAAATGTGTACATGAATGAGCATCTCACAAAACGTAATGCTGGAATCGCCAAGAAAGTACGCGACTTGAGAAAGGAGGGAAAAATCCAGGGAACTTGGAGCGCCAACTGTAAAATCTACATCAAGCTGAATGGAGGTCCAGAAGCAAGAGTTATTGTTGTCCATGACATCAAGGACCTGGACAATTTTTAAAGTTGAAACAGCTTCCACAACAACGATGATAATGGACTCTGACAGAAAACAAACACCCAGCATGGACACTACTATGTTCCAAGGGACGACTAAACAAGAGGACCTACATTCAGGATTGCATCCACCTACACTTATAGAGATTATTGAAACAACATCAAAGATTGTTGAACAAGAAAATATGGAAACTAAAAAATTTCTGCAACAAAGATCACAAAAACCAGGATTTGGAAAATGATATAGATCCAGATACAAATGTTTTCTCCCACACCAGTAATAATTGTTTTTATTATACAGATGATCAATATAATAGCAACATTGAATGTGATAACAAATTGTCAATTATTCATTTTAATAGCAGAAGCTTGTATGCAAATTACAACAACATTAAGAACTTTTTGGAACACATCAACGAACCCTTCAAAGTAATTGCTGTCACAGAAACATGGATTGATGATAAAAAAGGAATAGATTTTGATCTGGAAGGGTATGAACTTAACTACATCAACAGAACCAACAAAAATGGAGGAGGAGTAGCTGTGTACGTGATGAAGAACCTGAACTACAAAGTGGTAAAAAACATGCCATTTGCTATAGATAATATCTTAGAATGTATAACCATTGAAATATGTCAGGAAAAAAGCAAAAACATTTTCATTAGTTGTATATATAGATCACCTAAGTCAAGTATAGAAACATTTGAAGAATGGATCAAAGCAACTTACATGGACAATGGTCAAAGAATAATGTTCTTATGTGGTGACTTTAATATTGACTTATTGAACCCCAACAAGCAAAAGTCTATTGATGACTTCATTGATACAATGTACAGCATCAGTCTATATCCTAAAATCACAAAGCCAAGCAGAATCACAGCACACTGTGCCTCGCTTATTGATAATATTTTTACCAATGATTTTGATAATAACACTACAAGTGGTCTACTTATAACCGACGTTAGTGATCATCTGCCAGTTTTTACAATATATGATGGAAACTACAAGAAGAACATGGAAGACAAAAGGACATTTCGAAGACTGTGCACAGAGAAGAGGATGATTGCCTTCAAAATTGAGCTACAAAAGCAAGATTGGGACAATGTGTACAATGAAAAAGAGGTTGATGAAGCATATGAACATTTCTTATACAAGTTCATAATACTTTATGACAAACATTGTCCATGGATACAACTCAGTAACAAGCAGAGAAAGAATAATCAACCCTGGATGACAAAAGGATTAAAAAATACTTGTAAGAAGAAGAATACACTATATAGGAAACTTATAGCACAAAAAACTACAGAGGCAGAAATTAAGTACAAAAAGTATAAAAACAAGTTAACAGACATAATACGATCATGTAGAAAATAATATTACTGTGGTGACCCAAACCATATAATGAGAGACATTCACCTAAGAGGACACTGTAGCTTTAAGAGAAGAAGCGGAGGGGGAGTTAGGTTCTTCCGCTTCCGGTTCAGAGGTCGTTGTTGTTGTCGAATGTATGACATGCTAGGTTGGAGCTAGTAAACTTCCTCGACTACGCTCACGTCTCCTGTCTCGTTGTTTACTAACTCCACATTACAGTGAATTATTGGATAGGAACAAAAATAACATGAGAGCAACATGGGGCATCCTTAATAGCATTATCAAAAATGGCACAAAGAGGGACTACCCCCAATACTTCTTAGACGGAAATAAAAAAAAATGACAACATAAAGGAAGTAGTTGAAAGCTTCAATAATTATTTTGTAAATATTGGACCAAAATTGGAAGAAAGGATTCCAGACCCAGTTTCAATCGAGGACTATAATGATACCATAGAGCGAAATCCCAACTCCATGTTCCTCAGTAATGTGACACAGGAGGAAATAGTTACAATCGTGAAAAAATGTAAATCTAAGACTTCAACTGATTGTAATGGAATTGATATGGAAACGATAAAAAAGGTTATAGAAGAGATCTCAGGACCATTAATGTATATTAGTAACCTATCATTTCAAACAGGTAAATTTCCAAACAAAATGAAAATAGCTAAAGTTGCACCAATTTATAAGACTGGAGACAAACATCAATTTACCAATTATAGACCTGTTTCTTTACTTTCACAATTTTTTAAAATCATTGAAAAACTGTTCAATAACAGATTAGAGAGTTTTATAAATAAAAATAGAATACTCGAAGAGAACCAATATGGATACAGAGCTAATGTTTCAATTTCAATGGCTTTAATTGAAATTACAGAAGAAATTACCAATGCAATAGATAGTAAAAAATGTGCAGCAGCAGTGTTCATGGATCTAACTAAAGCATTTGACACTATTAATCACAATATTTTAATCAAAAAACTAGAACGATATGGCATCAGAGGGTTAGTCTTAAACTGGATAAGAAGTTATCTAACGAACAGGAAACAATACGTGAAGCTAGGCGAACACACGTCTACAACGCTAAATATATCCTGTGGTGTACCTCAGGGATCAATACTAGGACCTAAATTATTCAATCTCTATATAAATGACATTTGTAAAGTTACAAAATATTTAAAGTTAGTACTATTTGCGGATGATACAACAGCGTTTTGTTCAGGAGAGAACACACAGAAGTTAATACAAATAATAACAGAAGAAATTAACAAACTAAAAAGATGGTTTGACAAAAACAGACTATCGTTGAATCTCAGTAAAACGAAAATAATGCTATTTGGTAACAGTAGAAGAGAAAGTCAAACACAAATACAAATAGACGGAAAAGAAATTGAAAGAGTAAATGAAACCAAATTTCTAGGTATAATGATTGATGATAAATTGAACTGGAAATCTCACGTAAAAAATATACAACATAAAGTAGCAAGAAACACGTCAATAATGAATAAAGCAAAACATGTTCTAGACCAAAAATCACTTCATATTCTCTACTGCTCACTAGTGTTACCATATCTGAGCTACTGTGTAGAAATATGGGGAAATAACTACAAAAGTACACTTCATTCATTAACGGTGTTACAAAAAAGATAATTTAGAATAATACATAATGTTGGATATAGAGAACATACAAATCCTTTATTTATTGAATCAAAGATACTGAAATTCCACGACATAGTGAATTTGCAAACAGCTAAAATTATGCACAAAGCAAACTATAGCCTGCTACCCAAGAATATACAACAATTCTTCTCAAAAAAAGAGGAGAAATATAATCTTAGAGAAAAATTTAATTTAAAACATTTGTACGCACGTACAACACTTAAGACCTTCAGTATATCTGTATGTGGAATTAAATTATGGAATGGATTAAGCAAAGCAATCAAACAATGTACTAATATGATCCACTTCAAGAAACTCTTCAAACTTAAAGTGTTTACAAAGTACGAAGAAGAAGAACCATGATAAATATTCTGAATTTATTTAATTCATCCATTCTTTCACTCTCAAAATAATCTTACGTATCTCATCATATGAAATGTAACTTACTTCACCAATTATTATTTATCTATTTATTTTTATTGTGATTACTTATGGAGTACATTGTGAATAAATTGAGAACAGGAAGTGAACAAAAAAGTTTAGCAACTGTTATGTAAAAGAAAAGGGGTAGGATTAAATAAGCTCTGCTTCTTCCTACTCCTTTTCGAACATGTTGAAAAGAGAAACTGGAAATTGTGATGTATCATGCTGTATGCTTGCATGTTCGAAATAAACTCAAACTCAACTCAACTCAAGTATTATGCTGTGGGACGGTTTTGCTGCCAATGGGACTGGTGCTTTACAGAGAGTAAATGGGACAATGAAAAAGGAGGATTACCTCCAAATTCTTCAGGACAACCTAAAATAATCAATCTTGGGCGCAGTTGTGTGTTCCAACTGTCAGTGTGTGTTGTTGACGAACCCCAAGATGCAGAAATGGCGACAGACATTGAGCGGGAAAACATGATTTAATGTTCAATATAAAGCAAAAAACACAAACCAGGAACCCAGGGGGACAAACTGGTAACAGGAAACAGGGATCCAGAAAACAGGGACTATAGGAACAAAAAAACAGTAAGCTACAAGCAGCTACAGAATACAGCTTACCACTACCGCATACAGCTACACTGACATCGATACGACAGGTAGGTACGACAATAATCCAGCCCCGAGTGGAGGACAAAGCAGGTTTAAATAGTAGCTGGCTGATTGGCACCAGGTGTGGCCCGGTGCCAATCAGCCACAGCTGAGGGGAAAGCACTCAGAGAGACAAACAGGAAACTGAACCAAAATAAGAGTGCTGACAGGAAATAAAACAAACACAGAGAAAAAACTAAACTGACTTGACCAAACTGTCAGGGACAAGCCTGACACCAACAAGACAATGACCCTAAACACACGTCAAAAGTGGTAAAGGAATGGCTAAATCAGGCTAGAATTAAGGTT
Organism: Entelurus aequoreus; assembly: GCF_033978785.1. Lineage (NCBI taxonomy): Eukaryota > Metazoa > Chordata > Actinopteri > Syngnathiformes > Syngnathidae > Entelurus > Entelurus aequoreus. The sequence continues at coordinate 30,397,622 of NC_084746.1, forward strand.
TTAGAATGGCCTTTCCAAAGTCCTGACTTAAACGTGTGGACAATGCTGAAGAAACAAGTCCATGTCAAAAAACCAACAAATTTAGCTGAACTACACCAATTTTGTCAAGAGGAGTGGTCAAAAATTCAACCAGAAGCTTGCCAGAAGCTTGTGGATGGTTACCAAAAGCGCCTTATCGCAGTGGAACTTGCCAAGGGACATGTAACCAAATATTAACATTGCTGTATGTATACTTTTGACCCAGCAGATTTGGTCACATTTTCAGTAGACCTATTATAAATTAATACAAGAACCAAACTTCAGGAATGTTTTTCGTGACCAACAAGTATGTGCTCCAATCACTCTATCACAAAAAAACAAGAGTTGTAAAAATGATTGGAAACTCAAAACAGCCATGACATTATGTTCTTTACAAGTGTATGTAAACTTTTGACCACGACTGTATATCAGATTGTAGGTGGTTTTTTTTACCCTTTGCGTTTATATTTCGCTGTGTCTGTTGCATTTTCGTTGCGTTTCGCTTGATTGTAAAATGTGCTGATCGATAGGGGGTGTGACGTTCATATGTTGTCAATATTCAGTGTTTTATCGTTCATAGTTAATATTGTAAATCCCACATTCTTTATTTTCATGTACATTCTGGGTGTCTCATTCAGTAAAAATCTGTAAAATTCCATTTCTGTCATAACGTTTTTAGCATTCAATGGACAATATTGTGAGGTTTTGTATTAGTGTTCCTAAAAATTAGATATACCGGCCCCCAGACACATTTTTTCCTCTAAATTTGGCTCCCGAGTTAAAATATTTTCCCAGGGCTGCATTACATAGAACTTTGATGGCTAGGTCACTATGGCGTCAAAAGAACTGTCCATGGTGTCCATGAACCTAACAATAGCCTGCTAACTAACAAACAAATAAGTAAACTCAAGTTGGTCTGTGCTTTAATGGCATTCTAGCTTGTTTGTGTCACATGACATCAGTTGACAGACTGAAAGAGCCTGAATGGGGACTAGGACAGCGGCAGAGAGGGATTCGGGTCACGATGGGAGGCAGCTCGCCTCCCCCCAGGGATGTGGGACACAACTCATCGCATGAGAAGCCACGCTACCCTACAGTCAGGCCACCTGCTGCATGGCAGGTTGCACACACTGAACGTGCAGACACACTCAGTGGGTACATGTACAAGTTCCTTCTGGTAGATTGTGTTTTTACCTCACACTCCACTGGAAGATGGGAGATGTGTGCAATATGAGAACAATTTACCGCAGGACGTTTCAAGACAAAAAGGAGCTGGTGCATGGTTTTAGCACCACACAAAGAGTGCAGAGTCGTACGCGTGGGCTGCCCTCGTCCCAAAAGCTGCAGCTCTGGTTACTCATCAAAGTGCACAAACGAACAGTAGTCCAGCCTCCACAAAGATGTCGTTCCCACACACACACTGGAGGGAAACACAAACTTCCACAGTGAAATTTTGCTCGTCTTACCTAACAACAGACGCAACAGCTGAGGTGCCCTCAAGCCTCCTGAAGCAGGAGTCTAAAAATACAACGTGTCCAGACCACAAATCAGTTTTTGGCCAAGCTGGTGATGGTTTTAAATGGAGCACATAAAAACAAACGGGTTGTGGCGAGGCTTTGATTTAGAGACGCGTTCACCTGCGGCGTAATCTATCCATCCTGCTTGAATCAGATCACTGGACACAAGGGCAAACAGACGGATCAAGCTGTCACTTATGGGAAAGTACACCTGTGGAGAAGCATGTCATTATTGATAGGAACGCTTCAACTACAGCGTGAGTGTCCAAAGAGTGGTCTGGGGGCCATTTCTGTGCTCAATATGTATTTTTATTGGCCCGTGGTTTACATCCATCTATTTCCTACTGCTTGTCCCTTATGGGGTTGCAGGGGTACTGGAGCCTATCCCAGCTGCACATGGGCGGAAGGCTGCGTACACCCTGGACCAGTTGCCACCTCACCACAGGGCCAACACAGATAGACAGACAACATTCACCCTCACATTCACACACTTGGGCCAATTTGGTGTTTCCAATCAGGTGCATGTCTTTGGAGGTGGAAGGAGGCCGGTGTACCCAGAGAGAACCCACGTAGTCACGGGGAGAACATGCAGACTCCACAAAGAAAGATCCAGAGGCCAGGATCGAACCCAGGACCTTTGTATTGTGAGGTACACGTACTAACCCCTGCTCCACCGTGCTGCCCGGCCCAGGGTTTATACCCCATAATGTATTAAATTAGGGACTAATAAAATACACATTTTTATCCTTTCTTATTTCCGTTATTTAACTTTAGTATGTATTTGCTGTATTTTCCGGACTATAAGGCGCACTTCAAATATTTTTTTTCTTCCTCAAAACTCGACAGTGCGCCTTATAACCCAGTGCGCCTAATGTATGGCATAATTTTGGTTTTGCTCATCGACTTCAAAGCTATTTTATTTGGTACATGGTGAAATGATAAGTGCGAACAGTAGATGGCAGTCAAACATAAGAGTAGACTGCAACATGATGGCAGTCACATACAAGAGATACATGTAGACTGCAATATGACTCAAGTAAACAACGACAACATTTTATATGAATAATAGTACATATTTGTATTATTTTGTATTGTGGAATGTTAAAATAAAGCTTGATCAAAATAAATTGCTCAGAGAACAACAGCAGGCATGAAAAACACTAACCTTATGACAGACTTATTTTGTCATTAAATTGAAGTGGAGTAGTAATTTGTTTTTTAAGCAACACCTAAACACCATTAATGAATTCCTAAATTAAGTTTATGAGTCATGACGCAGTAAGTTAAATGATGCGGACACGTTTGGTACTGGATAGATACCCTTTTGCCCTGGAGACTTTGTATGTGTAAGTAATATTATGTGGGCTCTGTACCGAGGATGTCGTTGTGGCTTGTGCAGCCCTTTGAGACACTTGTAATTTAGGGCTATATAAATAAACATTGATTGATAATATGCAACAACAATTTCTTATACTCGTTTATATTGACAAATGTGGTGTTTCAGACTGTACAATTGTTCAATTCATGTCTAGCTTGTGTGTTACTTTGTGCGTAGCTGTTGTGTAGCTGCTAGGTCCTGGTAGCCTATGACCTACCATGTTTTTCTTTTGAAAATGACTTCACTAAAGTACAAGAAAAAAAACAACCATCTAAATGTGTGACATTTAGATGTCAACTGGTTGTCCAGCTTTGCACAAGTAAACACTCTCCGACACTGCTGATATTTACATTTATATAACATGACATTACATTTTAGGTGCAAGCCGATATGATTCGATACTTGTTTTTTGCTGAAATCGGGACACCCCTATTTATCAACCCAGACAAGTTTAAAGTGCATGCCGACAGAAAGGATGATACATTATATCGTAATTCATCTGATAATCCTTATTTTTTTAACTTGTTGCACTAGATAGGACAACTTTTCATCAATAAAGATGGCAACATCAGGTCCTTATTTCATATTGAAAATGTGTGGCGCATTATGAAGCGTAAAATACGACAACAGAGACCCCAGACTGTCGAACAATTTAAGCTGTACATCAAGCAAGAATGGGAAATAATTCCACCTGAAAAGCTTCAAAAATTGGTCTCCTCAGTTCCCAAACGTTTACTGAGTGTTGTTATAAGGAAAGGCAATGTAACACAGTGGTAAAAATGCCCCTGTGCCAACTTTTTTGCAATGTGTTGCTGCCATTAAATTCTAAGTTAATGATTATTTAAAAAAAAAATAATTGTTTCCCAGTTCGAACATTAAATATCTTGTCTTTGCAGTGTATTCAATTGAATATAAGTTGAAAAGGATTTCCAAGTCATTGTATTCTGTTTTTATTTACGATTTACCAGGGGCGTCACTAGCTTTTAAGGACAGGGGGGGCTTAGCCCCCAGGAAATGCACAGGATGCGAGCGAACGTAGCGCACGAGCACAAAACTTCACAAACGGCTAACAAAGACTTAGAAATTAATCATTGTTATTATTATTATTTCAGTCGGTTTATTTTCAATCGGTGTTCAGTACAATGACAAACATGGGTTTGCACAGTGGCATTTTGTTTACAGCATCAACAAGAAACAATTACTTGCACGATCCTTCAAGATACACTGAAACACAATGAAAGTCATGGCATTAGCCTCTATGTTATTCATTCACAACATAGAGGCTAATGCCACGACTTTCGCTCACAATACAATAATTGTTTGTTCCCAAATATTTTGAAGTTGCACAGATTACATTTTGGACACATATGTGACTAAAATGGTTGTAAATTCAAGCCCTGGAAATATTACTTAATTACTTGAATTAAAGTAATATCTGGATCGGGATAATTTGGCTTGTATATAGTATATTTATATACATATATTATGGCAAACCGTTAAGGAAATTAAATATATATGGAAGTCTGAATAGAAATGAGAAATGTTTATATATACTCTAAATAAGAAAGACTTAGAATCCGTCTGCTGATCTGAAAAAGAGCCAAAACTGTCAAAGAGCTGAGGGACCATCTTCAAAGTGCAATGCTGAAACAAATAATGCAAACAATAAAATGTAACTTCCAGGGCTTGAGATTAACGTAGTCTCGTCGTCCCGGGGACGGTAAAAAAAATGCACGGGATGAAATTAAATGCTCCCCGGGACGATGGCTTTTAACCATTTTTTTTCTTTTTATGTATTTATTCATTTTACATTTTATATTAAATGTCTTGGTTTTTCAACCCTCTGAAAATCCTATGAAATGTTTAACAAGCCATCCTATAATAAAAAAACAGCTATTAATGTAACAATATAATAAAACAAATATATTTAATGATGTTTTTTTCATTATTTTAACAATAGGCTAATGTATATTACTTTATATAGATTCTACAAGAAACACAAAACTTAAAAACTAAATGATTTACAATTTCATACACAAGGTTCTTGTTCTGCAGTGCTGTGTGCTAATGTGCTTCATACACCTGCATGACCGCAAGAAAGGATGATGTGGGCATTTATTTAAACTCATATTCGGGCCACTTTATAATGAATATGTCGGCATGTATTTGTAAAAAAAAAAAAAAAAAAAAAAAAAAAAAAAAAAAAAAAGGTTATTTTTATTTTTATTTTTTTAACACAAAATTATTTAGGGGGGCTTAAGAACGCATAGGCCTAACAACGCCAATGCGATTTACACAACGTGCCAACTTCACTGGTTTTGGGTTTTGTACATAAAGACAACTTGTCACTGAAATGTCGGTCATTTGGATGCGATGGGTCCTTTGCTCCAGGACCCCCCACAACCCCGAAAGGGATAAGTGGTAGAAAATGGATGGATGGATGGATGGATGGGTCCTTTAAGTCAAAATGAAGGGATCTAACCCAACCCTAGTTAACGACAACTTTGATTAAGGTCTGTGTCACGAGTCCATATTGTCTATGCGCATATTTCCATAAAAGTGCTTGTTTGATTAAGGGAATGACCTGACCCAGCTAATCTGGTGAATTCACAGATATTATCGTCACTAAGTATGAAGGCTGAAGTGGTGCCACTTTCTTGTCTGATCATAAAACAATGCACAAAATATTCTGACAGATGAGGTCGCTGCACAAACAACACAACACCTGCAATGGATCACGTTCAGTAGAGCAAATATCCATGGCATACACACAACACACACACACACACACACACACACACACACACGCACACGAGGAGACAATGGACCAGCCAGAAGAAGGGTCTGTTCTTGTCGGACAACTGAGACAGGCTGCTTGGCTGGAGGTCATTGCTCAGATCAGTCGCATCTAATCATGGTCACATCTCTCTCTCAGGTAGCTCGCCTCTGCTCTACTTTAGTAGAGCAGAGGCGAGCAACAGTGTAAAAAAAAAATATATATATATATATATATATATATATATATATATATATATATATATATATATATATATATATATATATATATATATATATGTGTCATATATATGTCATATATAAACGATCTTTGACAAGCATTTTTTCGCAGTCGGTCGTTAAAAACGTCTCAAATTTAAGACAAGCAGCCCCCAAAATAGACTTAGACTTAAACTTAGATGTAGACAAACTTTAATGATCCACAAGATAAATTGTTCCACACAGTAGCTCAGTTACAATGATGGAAAGTGTAAGGATGGAAAGGACAATGCAGGTATAAATAGACTAAATATAGCAATATAAAATATAACATATATACGTAATATTTACATAATATATGTAAAGTATATTATATATGCTGATATATTATATTATATTAGGTCTATATCATATGTACAATATATAACAATTACCATGTACAATATTACAGTATATGTGACAGCTGCAGCATAAAATAGAGAGTAAATCCAGCAGAAAATAGAAAATAGACATTAAAAACAAAGGCAAGTAGCTAACATAGAAGGTGTCAGGTAATAAAATAGCCAACATTTTTTAAATATCTAATCATTAATGAAAAGATAGAGCAGCTTGAAATTGACGTGGTGCAAAATAACAGGGTGCCAGGCAGTTTTTGTTACCTGCACTTTTAAATGTCCAAAAATAATGTAACACTATTGAATGGAGACAAGTCAAAGCCTCGAAAACGGCCTTGATTGTTCATTTTGTTATTTTGCAGTGAAAAATAAAATAATTTCTATATCATCATTATCACACACTTCTGAAATCCACATTTCGTCGCCGGTGCCGGCATAAAGCAAGCGTCATAAACACTGCAGGAACGATAACTCAGAAATGATTTGAACAAAAAGTGTCACAGAAATCAATTATAACTTACAGAATATACACAATTATTTGTCACCAAAATGCATTTAAATAAATACGCTAGCTCGGTGCTAATTTACAAGAAAATCACATGTACGCGCTAGCAGTGGCGGGCCGTGTGTTTCCCACCTAGGCCTTCAATGATTACCTCTCAAAATACCATCATTTATGTCATCACATGACCATTGCTGGAGAAATACTATACAGAAACACATTTTCACACTACTGGCCATTGAATCACCACCAACAGTGTACAAAACGGGTTATTTTCTGGCGCATTTAAAAATCAATAAACCCGCATTAGCAATTAAAACATATCTTATGTGGTAGTGTCAAAATTAAAATTGCAAAAAAACATATTAAATGTGAAAATATAAAGAAATAAAATATTTGAACTCACAATTTGTAGCTCCCATTCAACGCCGTATAAGTCAGTGGTACCCCTCGTAGTCGGTTGGTTCGAGTGGAAATGGCGGGCATTTCCCCATTTCATCGTCGAGATCGTCTCACAAGATGTAGTCTCTTTAAATATCCTTCTTGAAAATGGCCTTGCAAATATATATCTGCCACCTAATCAACGTTTTGTTCTCCTTCTTTGAGGGTCAACACTTCCTGCTAAATTCCAACTTGTGATTGGACACTCACTTTGGAATGACAAGTGAGTATCCAATCACAGTCTCGTTAATATCAGGCTGCCTAGATAGGCTACTGTCAACAACTTGTGATCTGATTGGCTTTTGCAACTGTCTCTCAACTCTATGTGTTCTCAAATTCATCCGCTAACGGTCCCGGTGAGTATCCAATCACAGGACGCGTAAATGTCACGTTCAACCTTAGGCCAGCTAGAAGGCCTTACTGACAACAACTCATGATCTGATTGGCTATTGCAATTATCTATCAACTGTATGTGTCCGTTCACTTACAGTGCATAGACGCCCGCATTGTTGATTCTGAAGGCCCCGGGCAGATTTGGTACAGCATGGCAACATAAGTAAGAACAAAAACTCTATAACCTAAAAACTACAGCACTGGAAGGGGCATAATATGACATGAAGAGAATATGAATACTTTTAGATATTTAGGGGAAAGTAAATTAAAAATTACTTTTATCTTTAATTATGATCATTATTTCTGGTTATGCTAGGCCAGCAGAGAAGGCCTTGCTGGCCCTGACGGCACACCACTGCACGCTAGTGTGACAATGGTTATTAAGATTAAGATTAAAGTACCAATGATTGTCACACACACACTAGATGTGGTGAAATTTGTCCTCTGCATTTGTCCCATCCCCTTGGGGAGCAGTGGGCAGCAGCGGCGCCGCGCCCGGGAATCATTTTGGTGATTTAACCCCCAACTCCAACCCTTTGTTGCTGAGTGCCAAGCAGGGAGGTTATGGGTCCCATTTTTATAGTCTTTGGTATGACTCGGCTGGGATTTGAACTCCAACCTACCGATCTCAGGGCGGACACTCTAACCACTCCTTTGCAGTGCAGCCCTACATGTGCCAGGCTCGAACCAGCGACCCCAATTAAGTGCCCACTAATTACGAGCAATGCTAGCCAATGTTCTAAAAGCCACGGGCTGTAGACTCATTGTCCAGCACAGCTCTTACGGCTCTTGCTGCTTACTTTCACTAGCGGTTAGCATGAGCGTTGTTACATGACAATCAAAGAGCTGCGACTCACTAGTTAAGAATCTTTGATATACAGTCGTCCCTCGCCACATCACGCTTCAAATAATCACCTATTAGCACATTCTATATACGTTTTGGCCTAAATTACCGTATTTTCTGGATCGCCCGATGAGCGGGTCTATTCAGGTCTTTTTTCATACCAAAGGTGCACCGGAAATTTTCAGGGCTTATGCAGATCTCAAATACACATCAGCAGGTACCAGAGGGTAAGTAAAGTTGGTTTTGCATCCATCCATACATCCATTTTCTACCGCTTGTCCCTTTCAGGGTTGCAGGGGGTGCTGGAGCCTATCTCAGTTGCATTCAGGCGGAAGGCGGTGTACACCCTGGACAAGTCGCCACCTCATCGCAGGGCCAACACAGATAGACAGACAACATTCACACTCACATTCACACACTAGGGCCAATTTAGTGTTGCCAATCAACCTATCCCCAGGTGCATGTCTTTGATAATATTGTGGAACAAAACGCCAGATAATATGTCTTCTGATGGGTGCCATTTTGCGGTCCTTATACACACACCATAGTAATACTTGTATCTCTGACTACGGTAGCCGTAATGGGCCGACAATCCATACTAAAACATTGTGACAGATGTTTGAGTGCCGTGTGTAATGTTCTTTATTTTCAATGGGACATTTAAAGTTGTTTACTGGCGTCATATTGCAGTCTACACATATCTCTTATGTGTGACTGCCATCATATTGCAGTCTACACGTATCTCTTATGTGTGACTGCCATCATATTGCAGTTTACACATATCTCTTATGTGTGACTGCCATCATATTGCAGTCCACATGTATCTCTGATGTGTGACTGCAATCATATTGCAGTCTGAACGAATCTCCTATGTGTGACTACCATCTACTGGTCACACTTATCATTACACCATGTACCAAATGAAATTGCTCCGAGGTCGGTAAGCACAACCAGAATAATTCCGTACATTAGGCGCTCTGGGTTATAAGGCGCACTGTCGATTTTTGATAAATTGAAAGGATTTTAAGTGCGCCTTATAGTCCGAAAAATACGGTAAGCATTTTCAAGCAAAACATGGCTAAATGAACAAAAAATATTAATACTACAGTAGTATAGGCCACAAGAGAAGACCAAACCGGGGCGGCGTGGCGAAGTTGGTAGAGTGGCCGTGCCAGCAATTGGAGGGTTGCTGGTTACTGGGGTTCAATCCCCACCTTCTACCATCCTAGTCACGTCCGTTGTGTCCTTGGGCAAGACACTTCACCCTTGCTCCTGATGGGTGCTGGTAGCGCCTTGCATGGCAGCTCCCTCCATCAGTGTGTGAATGTGTGTGTGAATGGGTGAATGTGGAAATACTGTCAAAGCGCTTTGAGTACCTTGAAGGTAGAAAAGCGCTATACAAGTATAACCCATTTATCATTTAAACCAATCAGAGCACACTGCTCAGTATCAGGGACACTAATTGGCTAAGTCTCAGGCAGCATTACTTTGTTGGATTTAAAGAAGTGGACAGTTGACTAAAGGGTGTTACTTAATGTCTTGAAGGCTTTCATTATGTTAAAAGGGATGTAAAGATATAAAGATTTTTATGCTGCAGATATGAACATGTTTTTGATTTATAATTAATGATTCTGGAAATTAATTTATCGTGGTCATATACGGAACCAATTACCATGATAAACAAGGAACGGCTCAGGGCCCACACGTTAACATTATAACTGCCAATGGCTGCATGCCAATACCTATGACTCCTGACCCTAAAATCAAGCATCTGACCGAAAATAACAAAATATTTTTAAGATGACTCACACTGGCACTTTGCACACGGGTCTTTCCCGTACTCCTGCAAGTCCACAGTGCGACTCCGGACGCTGGTGTTCCGCCGCAATCCTCCGCCATTCCGTACGCCACCATCCCGTAGGCGAGCAGCTTCCTCCTTGGCGTAAACACCCAGCTCCTGGGTGTAGCGCCCATACATCTGGATGTGTGAGAGAGGTTTGACACCTTTATTAATACACAGGAAAAAAATGTCTGGCAAACATATTATTTACTAAAATAATAATTACTTTTTAACCATCATGGGATTTTCTTCATGAAATGACATATATAACCACGAGTGGCACTACACTCTCTTGTATTTTTTGTTGCATTACTGAAGGAGTCTGACTTTTTCTACCAAAAAATGAAAGCATGTGGAGGGAATTTCGATATTTTTGTATTATGTAAACAAAATACTAAAAAAAGAGACATTATATACTGTATATTTAAAGAAAAAACATATTAACTTAAAAACGTATTAGTATCACCATTTCAGCTTTTTCTCACTACAGCACATAATGTCTTTTTTCTCTTTTGTCTTACATTTTTTACTGTTGTTTTTGTGTTTGACTTTATTTAGACAATATGTGGCGGGCCAACAAAACTCAAATGGTCCCCGGGCCACACTTTGGACACACCTGTATTATTGCATTTAAATAAAATACTTTATATTAGCGAAGGTTGCAGCTATCAATTATTCAGGATTTGTTTGATTAATTTTAATTTGATAAAACACATGTTATAGCTTGAATGTACATTTCGGTAAAAAAAAATTGTTTAAATAATTAGCGATTTTTCTGTTTTACTTAATTATTTTTGTTTAATAAATGCATGCCTTCAACATTGAAATTGCACTTTTGACATGTAAGCTTTAGTAACAATTAAATATTTTTAAAAAAAAGTTATCTGCTGCACTCTATTGCAGTGGTTGTGCAGAAACTATGTCCGTGTTTTTAAAGTTCTGGGCTTTCCATGCGGTCCAAATTTTAGAATGTTTTATCAGTTACACTCAATAAATGATTAAATAAAGCAACAGAATATACATTGTTCTAATCAGATTGATCTATTTAATCGATTAATCATGCAACCCTAAAATTTGCAAATAGGTTTTAGTAATTTATTGACATATACAAAACTTCAAAAATTCTCCCTAAGATTTCCAATCTGCACTTTCTAATTCATAGTTTGTATTTTTAACGTTAAAAATTGGGTATATTTATGTCCAAAATGTCACAAAAATATAAATATTCTAAAATGGAAATACAATTACATTTACATGATTTTTATAGCACTTTTTCTGTGGGGACTTTTTTAGGCCCCTAAGTGTGAGTTTTTCCTGATAGAACCCTAGAGTCCAGGGTATCATTTTCTGTTTTTAAGTACTTTAGTTTACCTTAAAAATTGAACTCAAACCTAGACTGTAAAGTTATTGTTATTTTAAGATGGACCTAATATCACACAGAGTTAAACATACTTGTAGTTTATTGAACCATTCTTATATCTCATAAAAATGTGCAAATGTAGCAAACAACAGGGTTAAATCTTAGTTGCTCCAAAATGCACAATGTGGATCAAATGCAAATTGCTATTATTTTTTTGGCATGAGAGCATTAAATTAGGTTAAAATTAAATAACATTTGACAAAGATTCCTTAGATGCTAAAGTTGAACTTTAAACATTTCTGGAAAATGCAGGGTCAAATCAAAATGTTGACATGCCTATTTATATTTAAACAATATTTTATATTAATTTTCTGTGTAAAATCCTTGAAAGAATTACAAAAAAATCCTGGTGGCACAAGAAAATACACAAAACAATGACATTCAAACACACTCAAAAATGGTCTGGAAAAACCTCATCTTTGAATCAGTAGTCACAGAATGACTTAAAAAAAAAAAAAAAAAAAAAAAATTGTGCACCTGTCAACCCCCAGACGAACAACTCCACAGGGCTGCCGTCTGATTGACTCCTAACGATGAGAGGCGGAGCTCCCAGCCAACTTGGCAGCCATCAATTATGTATAAAAGCCTGTGTCTGAGGACTAAGCCCTTGTAGCCAAAGTCTGGAGTGGTTGCATGCACCATTATGGCGCTTTCTGGCTGTTCTTTTGGCGTGTTGGTGGTGATTGCTGTTGTGTTAGCCGGTGATGTTGCTGTGGCTCAGCGTCAGTATACCGGAGCGCTGACTAAATACGACTCTCTTGCACGGCTGCCTCAGCAACCGACAAAAGTCTCCCATCCACCTGAGGGTCATTTTGACAGATGCCAAGTGGAGCAGGGTGAGAGGATCCTGTGCGGCAACTCAGGGATCACCAACCAACAGTGTGCAGAGATCAACTGCTGCCATGATGGAAGGCAGTGCTACTACAGCAAAGCGGGTAAAGTCTTGGCATTTTTGTAACCTACCAGACAAATCTTAACTTTTTTTATTTCTTGCCAGTGACCGTGCAGTGTACTAAAGACGGACAGTTTGTGGTGGTGGTGGCTCGGGAGTCCACTTTGCCCCCTGTGGATGTGAGTTCCGTCAGCCTGCTGGAAACCGACGACCCCTCGTGCAGTGCGGTTGACGTCAGCTCCGCTTTCGCCATCTTTCAGTTTGCCATGACCCTGTGTGGCACTACGGTCAAGGTAGGTGGGGAGTTTAGCTTTATGTCATGGTTTAGCTTGAAATATAACCGATCATATTAGAGTGTCTTTTTGCAATGTTTCCCAGCAGGAGGAAGATGGTTATGTCGTTTATGAGAACCACATGTCGTCCTCGTATGATGTGGGAATTGGCCCCAGAGGCTCCATCACCAGGGACAGCCATTTTGAGTGAGTAAATGAACATTGCAGTGAATGGTTAGAATTAAGATGGCTAATGTCTAGCATCAGAGGTATGGTCAATTTGTTGGGTTTTAAATGCTTTAAAATATCCTCAGTTTTAGAATCTGACAAATGCTCAAGGACTTATGAATAATTGTTGCTAAATCTTGCCTATGCCCCTTCCTTGCAATGATGGCAGCCATGTTTTTCAACCAATCAGTCCTCTAAAAGTGAAGCTGGTGTTTTGTAAAGTACACTGCTTTGTGGGAAGTGTTTTGTCAATCCGTCTTATGGTGGGCCAACTTTAGGGAGGGGAGGAAATATCAGTGATGACTTCAAGATTTTGTGCCAAAGCATATCAATACATATTTAGAAATGTTATAAAGATTAAAATCAGTCTCCTTGAATTTTCTGAAGTCATCAGAGCTATGTGGAACAGGTGGTAACTAATCACTCCACTGCACTTGATAGGTTTTCTAGAACTGTGGTCCCCAACCACCGGTCTGTGACAAATTTGCTACCGGACCACAGAAAATTAGGTTTATAAAGTACTGCATTCTCTCTGACTTTACTTTCCCCTGTCCCACGAGACACTACAATAAGCTTGTTTATAGATGTACAGTAAAACTCCTCATAGGAATTTTCCATTGGTTATATTTTTTATAACTTTGACATGATGAAAATATAAATATGACAGATTGTAGCCAAAGGCTGATTTCCATCTGCATCTCATTGTAAAGAAACAAAGGGCTCCCACTAATTCAGTGTTAGTGAGTTGTATTTTTCATGCACTTTTTGCTGTATTTATCTGGCACAAGTGGCAAGCTGGTCCCTGAAAGTAATGCTTACATTAAACCGGTCTGTGGTGCAAAAAGGTTGGGGACCACTGTTCTAGAATATAGCATACGATCAACTGGCCTGTTCTTCCTGCCAACAGGTTGCTCTTCCAGTGTAGATACTTAGGCACCGCCGTGGAGGCTCTGATCATGGAAGTAAACTCTATTCCCCCACCTGGGTCGGTCGCTGCTGCCGGAGCCCTCAGAGTGGAGCTCAGACTGGGCAATGGAGTGTGTCTCTCAAAGGGCTGTGTGGAGGGTGAGTACCACTGTCTTTTAAAAGTTGTTTCATCACCGCATCTAAGTTCCACTCTTCTTCCAGAAGAGGCAGCGTACAGCTCCTTCTACACCGCAACAGACTACCCAGTCACCAAAGTGCTGAGGGACCCAGTGTATGTTGAGGTGCGCATTCTCGAGAAGGCAGATCCCAACATAATCTTGAACCTGGAGCACTGCTGGGCCACAACAACCCCTAATCCTCAGAGCCTGCCCCAGTGGGATATCCTAGTAAATGGGTATGTGTATTTTCCACTTGGATCATTTTTCCCTGATTGTTCTTTTCATTTAAGGATGCATTTTGTCTGTGCAGTTGTCCCTACCATGATGACCGTTACCAGACCACTTTGGTGCCTGTGCATGGATCCTCCGGCCTTCACTACCCGAGCCATTACAAACGTTTCATCTTCAAGATGTTCTCCTTTGTGGATCAAAACACCTTCAGCCCTCAGAAAGATAGGGTAATGCAACCTTAATCTTTGTATTACCAAGAACAATGACATTAGATGCATAGTTGACAGATTTCCTTTCTCACAATGTGCTTAAATAAAACCTAGTGTTGCAGTAGATCTTAATTCTGTGACCTCCCCAGGTCTTCATCCACTGTTCCATAGCCGTGTGCTATGAAAGCAGCACACACTCCTGTGAGCAACCATGCCATAGACAACGTGAGTAACATTGATGTGAAAGATGGCCTCAAAATGTTTCGTTGTCTCCAAGTTGAGCATTATGTCCCATCGTCACACAGGTCGTTCTCTGGCTGTAGTGAAGTCTCAGAGCCAGGGGTCTTTGGTATCAAGCCATGAGGTGATTCTGACTCCGCCGAGGTCTTGGAAAAGATGACTTATTACTGCAAGCTGGTCATGACTTTTAATAAAGGCTTGCTGAAAAGTACTCTGTTGCAGTGTGACGTTTCTAATTTGAAGGTGACCGCCTTGTGTGCGAAAGCACTAACGGAACTAATTTGTGGCCAGAAATTGGATGGTTCTTTAAGTCTATGCTTATGTACAGCAGGGATATCCAACAATAGTTTTAAGAGTTAATTTCCAGAAAGCTAATAACTTCTCTCACTTTTATATTCCTGGGAACCAGTCACCTCTGCAGTAGACATTTTGATTTTGGTCTGTCAACATTACATGGGTGCCCTGCTGCTTAAGGACCTTCTGGTACAAAAAAGCTAGTCAAAGATCTGACAGCACAAGTGTTAAAGGATCTGATGCTAAAATGAGATTCTTGTAGTTCTCCACCCTAACTGAAAACCCTGAAAGATTACCTGAAACGGAACCTTGAACACTGGATACTAAGGTTATATGATACTAATTGTTAATATTCAGTACTATACTGCCTCAAAGTACTGGTCCCCCATCGTGGCATTGCTGGTTTACGAGCATGTTCGGCAGCACACAATCGCCCTCAGGAAGAGGTGCTTTAAGACATGGCTAGCTAGTGGCTAAAGTCCATCCGTGGCCTGCAGTGTTGTAGCTATTTCTAAATCACTCATCCTCTCCATGGCCACAGTAAGTTACAAGTATCCCTGCAGGATGAGGAATAGCTAAACATGCTTCACTACACACCGTAGCTCACTGTCACAATGTAAACAAATTCCATGGGTGGATCTACACCTAATATCCACTGTAATGATACCAAGTACAGGAGTGTATCTAGTCAATACTATGATTACAATATATTTTAGCATTACATTTTGTTTTTATTTCTTTATAAACTCAGGAAATATGTCCCTGGACATGAGGACTTTGAATATGACCAATATATGATCCTGTAACTACTTTGTATTGGATTGATATCCAAAACTAATGTAAAGCATCCAAACAGAAGTGATTACATTTGAACAGAAGTGTAGATAGAACTTGTTAGAGAAAGTAAACTGATATTAAGAGTAAATGAACAAGTGGATTAATCATTTTCTACCACTTGTCCTTAATTTTGACATAATAGAATGGTAAATGACTGTTACTGCATATGTCAGCAGACTAAATTAGTTTGCTTACTAATAAAAGACAAGTTGTCTTGTATGTTCACTATTTTATTTAAGGACAAAATTGCAATTAGAAACATGTTGAATATACCGTGAGATTTTTTGTTCAAATAAAGCCAATGCAATTTTTTGTGGTCCCCTTTATTTAAAAAAGTATTAAAGTAACGAAAAGTATCGAAATACATTTTGGTATCGGAGACTAAGCACGACTGACTTCATAAGAAGTAAATGAGCTACAGCGACATTGAATGTAAATCACAGTACACAAGGGGTCCCTTAAAGAATGCCTGTCACAAGTTTGGACCCTGGTGCTATGTTTGCTAGCAAACTTAAAATATCAATGCAATGTATTCAGTGGTTTAAGTTCCTCTATGTAACAGCATTCTAGTGTTTTGGGGATTTTTTTTACAATTTTTGTCTCCAATTTTTTTAACTGGGAGCTGGTATGGTCTCATTCCTGGGATGGATTTGGCCTCTGGGCCACCAAATGGTAAATGGTTGTACTTGTATAGCGCTTTTCTACCCCTTTTTAAGGAGCCCAAAGCGCTTTGACAGTATTTCCACATTCACCCATTCACACACACATTCACACACTGATGGCGGGGGCTGCCATGCAAGGCGCTAACCAGGACCCATCAGGAGCAAGGGTGAAGTGTCTTGCCCAAGGACACAACGGACGTGACTAGGATGGTAGAAGGTGGGGATTGAACCAGTAACCCTCAGATTGCTGGCACCACCAGTTGAATAACACTACTATGAAGTTATTTTAAACTTGTGCTGTCAAAATTTTTATTAATCTCAGGGTTGCTGTTTATAGGCCCTTTTCCATCGCAGGAACTTTTTCAGGAACTTCCCCGGGTAAAGTTTCCCTTGAGTTTCCACCTAAAACTTACCCATGTAGATTTAGTTATTTCTGAATCTTTCGGAGTTCCTCCTATCCAGGTGGGACTTTTCTAACTGACCAGGAACCTTTTCGGTGGCGGGCTGTGCTATCGAACGCTGATTGCAATATTGGGCTTTCCTAAAGCTTATTTCAAACCCACGACCGCCATTGGAATATTTGCGGCGACTATTTCTTGTTTCTTGTGTATTTTTGTTACAACAAACTTGACAGCAGAGAGAGAAGAATAAAAGGCGCTTTCAAAATGCACAAACTTTTGTGGGGCATTTGTGTTGAACGCTAATCAGTGGAACTATCAGTGTTTTTACTCAGCTGTAGCCTTTAAACTATATGCAGTTTGTTTATTAGTTTTATAAACTTCATTTCGATACGAGAAGTGGCAATCTCTTTTAAACATATTTACGGAGGAGTATAAAGCCGGACTTAAAGCGGCGATCTCAGCTGCTTACTACTCTGACTTTGTTGGATAAATGTGGAAAAAAATAAGACAGTACACGTGTGAAACAAAGGTAAATAGCATCAAATATTTACTATTTTCTTTATTACATGATGTAAAAGTAGTCAGTGACACTCCATTTGTGTAGTTATTAGCCTCAACATGTTGGCGGGCCATATAAAATGATGTGGCGGGCCAGATACGGCCCCCGGGCCTTGAGTTTAACACCTGTGACTTAGAGGAATGGTTGCACACTGTGTGTCAGGGCTGTACATTGCGAACAACTTACTCGCATTTGCGACTAAAAATAGGTCGTGCAACGAGAAAAAATGAAGTAGCACTCGTGCGAATATTGGTTGCAACCCTTTAATTCTCGTTTTGCTCCTAAAATAAAACCATAAACGTGGATCAAATAGAGTAAGATTAGGGGAAAAGAAATACTGTTGTCCACAGACACTTTTTTGCAATGTGTTGCTGGCATTAAATTCAAAGTTAATGATTATTTGCAAAAAAAAAACAAGTTTCTCAGTTGGAACAGTAAATATCTTGTCTTTGCAGTCCATTAAATTGAAAATAAGTTGAAAAGGATTTGCAAATCATTGTATTCTGTTTTTATTCACGAATTACACAACGTTCCAACTTCACTGGTTTTGGGTTTTGTAATACACTCATGGTCCTTCAAAAGCTAAATGTGTCTGTTTTTGCAATGCATACAATGCACTGTTAGAACTGACCTCTGGTTAAAACGAACACTTGCTAACTTGGAGCTGTATGATCCAGAATGAGCACTGCATTGGAATTCAAAATGCTCAAGTTGTATATCTGAATCAATTGGAATGTTGCCATCCAGCAAGCCAAAAGGTCTGCTTAAAGATGAGCATCATGTTTCCTCCATCTCACTGCAAGACTTTTTCTTGCCCTTGCAGTTTTCTACAGTATATGCTTCTACTTGCATCATTCCCCCTCACTGCTCTGCACACCCCCTTTTGCAACTCCTCCGCCCCCTACTTTCATTGAAATGGGCATCACGATTCCTCCAGACTTGCTTGTTCTGCTCATATGAACAGGAGTGGGGGGTGCAAGCACGGCGGCTATATTGGGCTCCTGATGGACGAGCAAAGAGCCCCATGCTGCCAGCGTGCTCATCTCCCTCCACGTTAACCTCCAACCTGCCGCAATTCTTTATTTTGACTTTTTGCTGTACATCAGTGATATATATACTGACAATCAGCAGCGTTCTCAAAGAGCGAGAGGGTGCCAGCAAACAACCACTAATCGTCTGCTACGTTGACAAACGGCATATCGCAGAGGAGTGGTTTCACCACTGAGCTACAGGTTTGATTAAAGTTAATAAGGCATTGCAAATGACAAAGTTATCATTTTGAGGGCGAAAACCACACCATGTTATGATAGATTGTTGATGAGCGAGTGTCCTAATTATAGTGGTAAATAACCGTAGCACAATGTCATTTTCAGTTGATTTAATAGGAAGAATCCAAGGTCACAAAGCTAAAACAGAACTGGAGACATCAGTAAATCTTGAGAATGCCAATCAGGAAAAGAGGGATGATAACCCTAGAAGCAATTATGCAGCTTCTTCCAGGACAGTAAAGGGTCAATATACTTGAAATATACTTCCAACCACTTGGTGGCAGTTATGCGTCAGTTGGGTGTTTAACAAGCTCCAACAGGCAGAAGAAGCCAGAAGCACATGCAGTGCATTTTAAAGGGAAGTATTTAAAACTCATTTATGACGGCAACAATGTTTTCAAAGCAATTTTTAAAAGTATCAATTGGAATTTCGTCTTTTCTGAATGCATTATTGTTGTTAAATTGGATATGGGTATTAAACAATGCCAAAGGGTCAAATCTTAAAGGCCTACTGAAATTAAATTTTCTTATTTAAACGGGGATAGCAGATCCATTCTATGTGTCATACTTGATCATTTCGCGATAATGCCATATTTTTGCTGAAAGGATTTAGTAGAGAACATCGACGATAAAGTTCGCAACTTTTGGTCGCTGATAAAAAAAAAGCCTTGCCTGTACCGGAAGTAGCGTGACGTCACAGGTTGAAGAGCTCCTAACATCTGCACATTGTTTACACCAGCAGCGAGAGCGATTCGGACCGAGAAAGCGACGATTACCCCATTAATTTGAGCGAGGATGAAAGATTTGTGGATGAGGAAAGTGAGAGTGAAGGATTAGAGTGCAGTGCAGGACGCCAGGATGTATCTTTTTTCGCTCTGACCGTAACTTAGATACAAGGGCTCATTGGATTCCACACTTTCTCCTTTTTCTATTGTGGATCACGGATTTGTATTTTAAACCACCTCGGATACTATATCCTCTTGAAAATGAGAGTCGAGAACGCGAAATGGACATTCACAGTGACTTTTATCTCCACGACAATACATCGGTGAAGCACTTTAGCTTCGGAGCTAACGTGATAGCATCGTGCTTAACTGCGGATAGAAACAGAAGAAACATGCCCCTGACTGGAAGGATAGACAGAAGATCAACAATACTACTATTACTTCTACTATCAGGAGACACCGAACCAAAACCTGGACCTGTAACCACACGGTTAATGCTGTCCAGCCTGGCGAAGCCTAGCAATGCTGTTGCTAACGACGCCATTGAAGCTAACTTAGCTACGGGACCTCGACAGAGCTATGCTAAAAACTTAAGCTCTCCACCTACGCCAGCCCTCATCTGCTCATCACCACCCGTGCTCACCTGCGTTCCAGCGATCGACAGCTCGACAGAGGACTTCACCCGATCATCGGTGCGGTCGGCGGCTAGCGTCGGATAGCGCGTCTGCTATCCAACTCAAAGTCCTCCTGGTTGTGTTGCTGTAGCCTGCCGCTAATACACCGATCTCACCTACAGCTTTCTTCTTTGCAGTCTCCATTGTTCATTAAACAAATTGCAAAAGATTCACCAACACAGATGTCCAGAATACTGTGGAATTTTTCGATGAAAACAGACGCTGTTTGTATTGGGACACAATGGTGTCCCAATACTTCCGTTCAATCCGTGACGTCACGCGCAAACGTCATCATACCGAGACGTTTTCAGCCGGATTTTTCCCGGGAAATTTAAAATTGCACTTTATAAGTTAACCCGGCCGTATTGGCATGTGTTGCAATGTTAAGATTTCATCAATGATATATAAACTATCAGACTGCGTGGTCGCTAGTAGTGGGTTTCAGTAGGCCTTTAAGGTTCGTGCATTTTGGCTTGAGCTTGCACACTTTTTTAGATGCCTCTGTCGGCGAGGTCTTGCAGTCTGGCTACATTGTGACGTGGAAGCACTTATTTAGACGTTAAATCATTAATCGATCAATATTCATTTGTGTAGCCCTTAATCACAAGTGCTTCAAAGGGCTTCACATTAGGTCAAGCTGTCAGCCATAGGGGGAGTATATATATATACAGTACAGGCCAAAAGTTTGGACACACCTTCTCATTTCAATGTGTGTTCTTTATTTTCATGACTGTTTACATTGGGGATTGTCACTGAAGGCATTAAAACTATGAATGAACACGTGGAGTTATGCACTTAGTTATGTAACATGTTTTATATTCTAGTTTCTTCAAGAAAGCCACCCTTTGCTCTGATAACTGCTTTGCACACTCTTGGCATTCTCTCGATGAGCTTCGAGCACACCTGTGAAATGAAAACCATTTCAGGTGAAGCTCTTGAAGCTCATCGAGAGAGTGCCAAGGGTGTGCAGCAAAGCTTCAGTCGGAGAAGAGAAGTATGTGGCTCAAAACTATTAGTGGCGTGTCATTTTAATGAGCTATGAGTGTTTGTGATGCTTTTATCTAATGGTAAAATAGACAATATAGCATAAAGACAATAATCTCACTGACTGAACATATCCTTCATTTATAAAGCACAACTGAAATGTTGCCAGTCACATTAATAAACAACAAATATCTTCCCTCTCTTTTTGTCACAGTAGTTTTTATAAGTGATGAAAGCTCATTGGAGACCTGCTCTCTATCAAAAAGCTGCACACCTGTTAAATAAATATGTTTATTTTTATTAAGTTAAGCAGAAAATATTTCTATTTAAGACAATTTAAAAAAAAGTGCACTTAATTCTTACTACACTTATTGTCACCAAGTTTTGAGCAAATCAATGACTTCCAGTTCAGTAAAACCAGGGGCGTCACTAGCTTTTAAGGACAGGGGGGGCTTAGCCCCCAGGAGATGCACAGGATGCGAGCGAACGTAGCGCACGAGCACAAAACTTCACAAACGGCTAACAAAGACTTAGAAATTATTAATTGTTATTATTATTATTTCATTCGGTTTATTTTCAATCTGTGTTCAGTACAACAACAAACATGTGTTTGCACAGTGACATTTTGTTTACAGCATCAACAAGAAACAATTACTTGCATGATCCTTCAAGATACACTGAAACACAATGAAAGTCATGGCATTAGCCTCTATGTTATTAATTCACAACATAGAGGCTAATGCCATGACTTTCGCTCACAATACAATAATTGTTTGTTCCCAAATATTTTGAAGTTGCACAGATTACATTTTGGGCACATATGTGACTAAAATGGTTGTAAATTCAAGCCCTGGAAATGTTACTTAATTACTTGAATTAAAGTAATATCTGGATTGGGATAATTTGGCTTGTATATAATATATTTATATATTTTTATTATGGCAAACCGTTAAGGAAATTAAATATATATGGAAGTCTGAATAGAAATGAGAAACGTTTAGATATACTGTAAATAAGAAAGACTTTGAGTCCGTTTGCTGATCTGAAAAAGAGCCAAAGCTGTCAAAGAGCTGAGGGACCATCTTCAAAGTGCAATGCTGAAACAAATAATGCAAACAATAAAATGTAACTTCTAGGACTTGAGATTAACGTAGTCTCGTCATCCCGGGGACGGTAAAAAAAATGCTCGGGACGAAATTAAATGCTCCCCGGGACGATGGCTTTTAACCATTTTTTTTCTTTTTCTTTTTATATATTTATTCATTTTACATTTTATATTAAATGTCTTGGTTTTTCCTCCCTCTGAAAATCCTATGAAATGTTTAACAAGCCATCATATAATAATACAACAGCTATTAATGTAACAATATAATAAAACAAATATATTTAATGATGTTTTTTTGCATTATTTTAACAATAGGCTAATGTATATTACTTTATATAGATTCTACAAGAAACACAAAACTTAAAAACTAAATTATTTACAATTGCAGACACAAGGTTCTTGTTCTGCAGTGCTGTGTGCTAATGTGCTTCGTACACCTGCAGGACCGCAAGCAAGGTCGCAGAGAAAATGCGGACTGGATTTTGAGTGATGTGGGCATTTTCTATATGAACAAGTGGAATGGATTGGATACCGACGCACTAAAGAGGCTCTCTACCTTACGCTATGAAGTGAGGGGAAACTGAGTGAATAATGACAGGTTATATGATTGTTTATTTAAACTCATATTCGGGCCACTTTATAATGAATATGTCGGCATGTATTTGTAAAAAAAAACAAAAAAAAACAAAAATTATTTTTTTAACACCAAATTATTTAGGGGGGCTTAAGAACATTTTAGGGGGGCTTGAGCCCCCCTAAAATAGGCCTAACAACGCCAATGAGTAAAACATTTAGATAGGGTTCCCGTATGACATTCTGACTACAAAATTACATTTGTATCGAAATATTAGTTGTTGTTTTTTAAAGAAAATTGTATTCATGCAAGCAAATAATAACTTTGTAAATATTTATGATTAATCACAGAATTAGAGTGTGATTAATCTAAAAATGTAATCACTTGACAGCCCTAGTAAAAAAGGTGTATGTATATATATATACAGTATATGTATGTATTTAAACTGTAGGTATATATATATATATATATATATATATATATATATATATATATATATATATATATATATATATATATATATAT
The DNA here is from genome assembly GCF_033978785.1 of Entelurus aequoreus. Classification (NCBI taxonomy): domain Eukaryota; kingdom Metazoa; phylum Chordata; class Actinopteri; order Syngnathiformes; family Syngnathidae; genus Entelurus; species Entelurus aequoreus. The sequence goes on from NC_084746.1 coordinate 30,421,129, forward strand.
ATATATATATATATATATATATATATAAGGCTATTTTATTAGAATTGTGTATGTCATGCCCTTGTGACAGTTGTGTCTAATAAATATATATATGTATTTAAACTGTGTACATTTTCTAAATATATGTTGATGATACTTTTGGAGAAGGTGGGGGCATTTGCAATCTGGTAACGCCTCCAGAGTCAAGCATCTTGCAGGCATACTCAAAAATCGGGTTGTAAATGTTACTGTGGAGCATAATTTATACAAAATGCACACTAAAGCATATCCAACACATATTAGCCTGTTATCTGTAATGAAAATATCAAACAAACAGAAGAAGTCTGGAGCCAAAGTCATGGAGAAGTTTTTTAAACGCAAAAATTATAACTCAATTGGTGAAGCTATATTTTCAGGTGCACTTTAATTTTTATTGACCGTTTAGTTCAGAGACATATTCATTAACAATGTTGTTATTTATTCTAGCACAACGTAATTGTATGTAAATGTATTTTTCCCAGTTATTTTTGGGTCCCTTCTAATGCAGCACATTTTGGTCAGTACTTTATTTTTAAGCCTAAGGTTTATGCGTTAAATGAATAATTATCTTTGACAAAATGTATCCTGTTAAACTCTAAGTAGGTTAGATATAATTATTGAATATGATTACAATCAAGAGTAAAATTACTAAATTTGGTGTTAATATTTCAGTGGGCCCGGGATCCTCTGTAGTGGAAAAGTTGGGCCCCTTGGTAAAAAAAACAAAAACTGAACGAGACCACAAGGAAGTGTTTTACATGTAGATTAGGGTTATGTGAGGAAAGGGTGTTGGTGTAAAAATGAATGCCAGTTATTTGCGACTGCGACCCCAGACAAGAAACGAGCTTCACATGCCAATCTGTGTAAAAAATAAAATGTATCCAAAAATTAGGTGGGCTGTTTAGCCCGAAAATTATGATATTATTGTTCCAACTGTTACCAATAGTAGAGTACAATACTCATCAAATACCTTCTTGTTCTCTCTTCAAAGGGTTGGTAGTTTAACTTTATTTTCTAATACAGTAATGCTCAAACTGTGGTACGTGCACCACTAGTGGTACCCGGGCTCCATCTAGTATACGCCAAATATTTGAGTCATTATTTAAGTACTGTGCTTATTTTCCTATATTCAAACACAGTGGTACTGTTCAAACTGTGAGTAATGTTACAGTATCTAAAATATTAAATATACTTGTTAAATAAAACCTCTGCCTTGTTTTTATTCATACTTAGGCCTACTACGCTTCTGTATTTTAATGTTGCTGGATCCAGTGGTCCTTGGAGAGCCAGGTATTTTCTGAGGTGGGACTTGGCGAACAAAGTTTGAGAACCACTGTACCGCGGACTATAAAGCGCACTTAAAATCCTTTCATTTTCTCAAAACTCGACAGTGCGCCTTATAACCCGGTGCGCCTAATGTACGGAATAATTTTGGTTGTGCTTACTGAACTCTAAGCTATTTTATTTGGTACATGGTGAAATGATAAGTGTGACCAGTAGATGGCAGTCACACATAAGGGATATGTGTAGACTGCAATATGACTCAAGTAAACAACACCAAAATGTTATATGTTCCATTGAAAATATAGAACATTACACACGGCGCTCAAAAATCCATCAAAATGTTTTAGTACCACTTTGGTAAGCTATGAAGCCGCACCACTTGATGGATTGTACTGTGCTTTAACGTACAAGTATTATTATGGTGTGTGTATAAGGTAATAAATATTATCTGGCATTTTGTTTCACAATGTTATGCAAAATCAACTTTTCTTACCTTCTGGTACCAGCTGATCTGTATTTGGGATCTGCATAAGCCCTGAAAATTTGCGCAAGTCCGCCTTTGTAGTCCGTGGCAACACCGTAGTCGATAAGCTTCTTCTTTTTCTCTATCTTTTTGTTATGGGACATTCATCCTCCGCTGTTGCCATTTCTAATATAAAGTAGTGTAAAGTTCTTACTTATATCTGTCAGTAAAATCTCCATGAAAGCGCTAAAACATACCGGTGTAGTGAGTTTACCTTATTCACCCAAGGAACTTTAGTTATTAGAGAGTTCCGGTCGGTTGTTTTTTCATGGGACACATTTCCGGCGTTATTATTGGTATACTAGTGAGCCACGGATGAGGAGATGCTGTTCCGTTATTGATTTAAGTAAAGTCTGAATGTCAATAAAACAGTTAGCTCCATCTTTTGACACTTCTTCCACTCCAGTCCTTGCAGGCTACACCGCTACAACAAAGATGATGGGGAGAAGACACTGTCGAAGGTGAGCCACGTAAATAAGACCGCCCACAAAACGGCGCATCCTGAAGCGACTGTCAGAAAGCGGCTTGAAGATGATCTGTAAAACATAATCTATGCAACATTTTGACCAAAGATCCACCATCACATGTTATGTAGACCACAAGAAGGTGTTTAACATTTAGAAAAAAATAATAACAATATGACCCCTTTAATGCGCCCTATAATCCGGTGCGCCTTTTGTATGAAAAAAAACCTGACTAGACCCACTCATAGGCAGTGCGCCTTATAATCCGGTGCGCCCTATGGTCTGGAAAATACGGTACTTCTCTTGATACTCTGACAGTTAAAATGTCTTCCTTAAAACACTGTCTGTATTTTTTTTCCTCAAAAGTTGTATTTTATTTATACAGTTTAAGCCTGCTACATACAGTATTTCCCATGGGGATAATTGTTTGGAAATTACAACATTAGGGATACTGTCCTTGAGTTTAAACTGGAAATAAAAATTAATTGGGGACTTTAACAGTGGTAAATGGTAGCTGTGTATTTTATTGGCTGTTTTACTGCTCTCTTTTTTATAGTCCGTTGGAGTTTTTTATTGTGTCCCGCTGCCCGGCCTACATTGTCATTAGTTATTATGTCCTACTGCTGTGCATTCTGATGCTGCTCCTCTATTGGCTCTTATTGGTTTGTGTCGTCTAAAGATGTGATAATGACAACTTGCAGCACCAGACGTCCACACAAAGTGTTTAATTGGGGCCTGTTAGTGGTTCTTTCAGGACTACCTGGCCATCTGGTCGACGGCGCCCTACAAGCGCAGCAGGTGGGTTACCAGAGCTGTGATCTCAAACCGCTCCACCTCCCACATGACCAACTTCAGAATCAACATTAGTCAGTTTAACTCCCACACTGAACCCTCAGTACTAGTTTAGCTCCCGCGCCTCCCATCTGGTTGCTGTTGGATGCTTTGTGACTATACAGCAGGGAGATATAGTCTGGGGCCGACATAGGGTGCCAAATGTAAACACTTTTCTAGCACATAGATTTCTCAGATTGAACTAATTTTCATCACATTTAAAATAAATGTTGACTTTAAATATTATATCGAAATGTTAAATTGAAACCTAAATCTTAAATATAAATCTATATGTAACTAGATGAGGCAATTCCTTCAGGAATTGCATGTGGATGCTCCAATGCTGAAGTTGAACTGAAATGCTGGTAGAATGAATGTAAGAATGGTTTGAATGTTGAGGAGTTTGAATTTCCAGGAAAACTGGAATTTGGTTTGGAACTTGGAAAAGTGTTCGTTTGAATCTCTAGGATGAGTGGAATGTGTTGATGTTGAAATGGTTTGAATAGGTTGAAAAATGTGGGAATTGTGCAACTTGGAAAAATGTCCCATTCTATTCAATGGGAACTTCCTAGAAATGTGGGAATTTTGGAAAAAGCCGGATTTATTTTTGAAAATGATTATTGGCATGAATGTCTTGAATGAGCTGAATTGGTTAGTGTTGGAATTGTTTAATCTGGTCAAGAAATGTTGAAGTAGTAAAGTTTTTTCAAATTGAGAAATGGTATTACGGAATTTAGGGAAAACAGGGAATTTTTTAAGTTCTTAAACCAACTTGTTTTTTTGTCCTGACTAAGAGGAATGTTTTGACAGTGCAACGGTTGAAATGGGTTGAAAAATGGGAAAGGAGTCATCACACTGAAAAAGGTTGGAAATAAGGTTAGAAAAATACAGGAATTCCTGGTAATTTGTTGAGTGTGGAAAAATGGTTGTTTAATTTACAGGATGAATTTAGTATGTTGATGGTGTAAGGGTTTGAATCGGTTAAAAAATGTGGGAATTCATTTTGAATGGGGAAAATGTCCCTAAAAACTGGGAATTCTTGGAAATCCGGGATTTTTTTAGATAATTGTTGAAAAGGAGCACAACATTCCTGAACAGGCTGAATATTTTGAAGTTGGAACAATTTGAATCGGATAAAAAATGGGGAAATTGTAGAACTTTGAAAAATGTCCCATTCTTTTCAATGAGAATTTCATGGAAATTTAGGAATTTCAGGAAAAGTGGGAATTTTTTTGAAAATGCTTAAACATTTGAATGTTTTGAATGAATGGTTGGTGATGGAATTTTTCAAATCGGTCAAAAAATGTTGAAGTAGTAACATTTTTAATTGAGAAATGGTATTAAGGAATTCCTGGAATTTTAGGAAAACCGGGAATTTTTCCAGTTCAGAAAACAACTTTGTTTTTTGTCCTGATTAACAGGAATGATTTGGTGGAAAGGTTGAAGTGGGTTGAAAAATATGGAAGGAGTAGTCGACAGAAAAAAGAGTGAAAAAAGGGTTTGAAAAATGTTTTAGAACTTGGAAAAATTATAGTTTGAATGTCCAAGATAAGTGGAATATGTTGAAGGTGGAATGGTTTGAATCGGTAAAAAAATGTGGAATTGGCGGAAGTTTGAAAAATGTCCAATTTATTTTGAATGGGAGAAATGTCCCGGAAAACCTGGAATTCTGGGAAATCTGGAAATGTTTTGAATTTGTCAAGAGAAAGCCTGCAATTCCCGAATAGGCTGAACAGTTTGAAGTTGGAACGGTTTCAATCGGATGAAAAATGTGGACGGTAGAGCGCGCCAAAATCTGCTGAATAATAATAATAATAATAAATAGATGAATTTTGGTGTAGAAAACCAAAAGTGTGAATGCTTTGGAGCATTCACACAATTATAAATCTATTGTCAAACGGTGCGACATGGAAAAAGACGGAATTTGTAGTGATTTTAAAAATGCAGACGAACAAGGAGGCAGAGTGCAGTAAAAAAGGGGTATTTATCGATTCCACAAACAAAAAGCGAGAGCAACAGGGAAGTGCTCTGCCCGGACAGACTATGAAGAAAACAAAACAAAATGCTGGAACCCAGCAAAACACTTACAATGTGGAGCAGACGGCGTCCACAAAGTACGTGCGTACCAAAGTTCAGCATCGAAAGGATCGTCTATAATCACCAGTAAATAGAGAATAATGTCCCGACAAACCAATGGTGTCGCAAGCTCAACTTAAATAGTGCTAATTAAAAACAGAAAACAGGTGAGGGGAAAAGTGCTCGAAGGCAGGTGTAAAGCTGCTGCAGGAAAGGGGAAAACAGGAAGTGAATAAACAGGAACAGGAACTAAAACTACACCCAGAAATTCACCAAGAAACTCAAAATAAGGCACGGCATGGTGTGACAAGCCGTTATATCCATATGTTAAATCTAAACTTAATTCTAAACCTAATATCTTAAATCTAAATCTAAATGTGAGTGCTAAATGTTAAATCTAAATCTAAAAGTTAAATCTAAACCTAAATCAAAAATCTAAATGTGAGCGATAAATGTTGAATCTAAACCTAAAAGTTAAATCTAAACCTAAATCAAAAATCTAAATCTAAATCTAAATGTGAGCGCTAAATCTCTCGCCAAGTGTAAAGATTCATATTAATAGGATGTCAATATTCCACCAATCCGGCGTTTCTCAGCTGCAAAGCCTCGCCCACATCTCTGCCTCTCAGTTAAGTTAAAGTTCAAGTACCAATGATTGTCACACACACGCTAGGTGTGGTGAAATTATTCTCTGCATTTGACCCATCACCCTTGATCACCCCTTGGGAGGTGAGGGGAGAAGTGGGCAGCAGTGGTGGCCACGCCCGGGAATCATTTTTGATGATTTAACCCCCAATTCCAACCCTTGATGCTGAGTGCCAAGCAGGGAGGTAATGGGTCCCATTTTTATAGTCTTTGGTATGATTCGGCCGGGGTTTGAACTCACAACCTACCGATCTGCAGACTCTCCTACACTTTTCTTACTGCGGAAGAAGGAAACATGACAGATGCTTAATGCTTAATAATGCCAATAAAGTTGTATATATATTTTTTTAATTTTAGCTCCAAACGTGTAAGTGTGCATTGTGTGTTGAGACAATTAGACACTCGAGCACATCGACGTTTAAACACTTATTCTTCTGTTGTTTGGATACTTTACATTAGTTTTGGATGATACCACAAATTTGGGTATCGATCCGATACCAAGTAGTTACATGATTATACTTGGGTCATAATTTAAGTCCTCATGTGTCCAGGGACATATTTCCTGAGTTTATAAACATAATATAAATTTTTAAAAAAAATAAAAAATGTGATGCTAAAAAAATATTTATGTACTCATAGTAGTATCGACTACATACCCTCGTACTTGGTATCATTACAGTGGTTGTCAGGTGTAGATCCACCCAGGGCGTTTGTTTACATTGTGAGCTACGGTGTGTAGTGAAGCATGTTTAGCTATTCCTCGTCCTGCAGGGATGATACTTGTAAGAAACGTACTTTATTTGTCGCCATGGAGGCGAGGATTAGTGATTTAGAAGTAGCTAAAACACTGCAGACTGCGGCTGGACGTTAGCCACTAGCTAGCCAGCCATGTCTTTAAAGCACCTCTTCCTCAGTGTTATAGCTTCACCTTTATCGTTAGTTTTTAAGCCAAAATGCGTCCCTTTTCTGTCTCCACACTGTGTCTGCTTGTAAGTAGAGATGTCCGATAATGGCTTTTTTGGCGATATCCGATATTCCGATACTGTCCAACTCTTAATTACCGATTCCGATATCAACCGATACCGATATATACAGTCGTGGAATTAACACATTATTATGCCTTATTTTGTTGTGATGCCCCGCTGGATGCATTAAACAATGTAACAAGGTTTTCCAAAATAAATCAACTCAAGTGCATTATTTTTTTTAACCTGCCTCAAAACAGCAGCTTGGAATTTGGGACATGCTCTCGCTGAGAGAGCATGAGGAGGTTGAGGTGGGCGGGGTTTGGGGTGGGGTGGGGGCGGGGTTGAGGTGGGGGGTTAGCGGGGGTGTATATTGTAGTGTCCTGGAAGAGTTAGTGCTGCAAGGGGTTCTGGGTATTTGTTCTGTTGTGTTTATGTTGTGTTACAGTGTGGATGTTCTCCCAAAATATGTTTGTCATTCTTGTTTGGTGTGGGTTCACAGTGTGGCGCATATTTGTAACAGTGTTAAAGTTGTTTATACGGACACCCTCAGTGTGACCTGTATGGCTATGATTAAGTATGCTTGCATTCGCTCGTGTGTGTGTGTGTGTGTGTGTGTGTGTGTGTGTGTGTGCGTGCGTGTGTGCGTGCGTGCGCGTGCGTGCGTGCGCGTGCGCGTGTGCGCGTGCGTGCCGTATGTTATGTGATTGGGCCGGCATGCAAAGGCAGTGCCTCTAAGGTTTATTGGCGCTCTGTACTTCTCCCTACATCCGTGTACACAGCGGCGTTTTAAAAAGTCATAAATTTGACTTTTTGAAACCGATACCGATAACTTCCGATATTACATTTTAAAGCATTTATTGGCCGATAATATCGGCAGCCCGATATTAACGGACATCTCTACTTGTAAGTACTCCGGGATTGTGCGCTGCCGAACATGCTCCTCTGCTCGTAAAACCAGCCACGTCACGACGTGAGGATGACGCAGCGTCATGCCCGTTAAAAAAAACCCAGTACTTTTTAGAGGCGGTATAGTACCGAATATGATTCATTAGTATCGCGCTACTATACTAGCACTGGTGTACCGTACAACCCTAACCCTACCAGAGAACACTAAAAACAAAGCAAAAAGACAACTTTTCTACAGTGAACTGGCCTCTCCATTTTTACCGCCGCCTCTCTCTCTCTCTCTCTCTCTCTCTCTCTCTCTCTCTCTCTCTCTCTGGAACATTTTGAATCCTGACCATGAGTAAGCATCACACAACAGATGAGATTAAGGTTCTTCATTATTCAGCAATTCCCGAGGCGCTGCAGTGTAATGTATTCGCTGTGAGGAGAGCGGCAAGGACAAATGTTTGACATTCTAATGACCAGGCCTTACAGAACCTCTTCATCACGACAGACCCGCTGTCCATCACGGTGTCAGTGTAAGGAAATAAGAGAATATTTGGGCCCTTTAAATTCCAGGGATGAGAATGAAAATTGAACATTTGCTTTTATTCCAGGTAGCTACTCCGAGATTAGTTACCCATGTGTCACGGCCGATGGGAGGGAGGGCGAAGGATGGAAAACATCACTGTTGTCGAGCAGACCGACGTGACACAAAGAAGAAAGCACACCAGCGCACAATCTTGTTAGCACGAGGGGGTAGAGAAAGCAGGGCTGGGAGAGTGATGTGGAAGCTGAGGGATCAGGCCGGGAGAATGATTAGCTGTCAGAACAAGACTGAAAGGGGCAGAGCTGCTTGTTTTGCTCTCAAGGCGCCGCTAACGTTTGCAACAGGTTGAAAAGTGGCCGTTACTCCTAGACACCTCCACGCCTGAAGCCGCAGCTGAGTGCACACAAAACCAGACAACACTGACATTTGCATATTTTCTGTAGAACAGCAGTTATATAGGTGCACTTATACAACATCTACTGTAATACAACACTTGATTAAGTGTCAGAATCAGAATCAAAATCAGAAGTTATTTATTAATACCCGAGGGGAGATTCAGATTTTCAACACAATCCCGTTCAAGATCAGCACAGGATCCAACTTCCCGTACAAAAAAGGTGAGAAACAGGTAAACGCTGGGGGCGGGGGGGTGAGAAAGAAAAATATTCAGTCTAAGCCTGGGCCCCTGGAGAGAGGGTCGAGACTGAGGCCAAGGAAAGAAAAAACTCCTAGCCATAGCACACATAAGCATGTGTGTAAGACTAGACTAGACTAGACTTCCTTTTATTGTCATTCAAATTTGAACTTTACAGTACAGATAAGAACGAAATTTCGATGCATTGGCTCGTTGTAGTGCAGGATAAAAAAGCAATAAGGTGCAGATATGAATAAATAGATTACTGTACAGATAAATATATTGCACTTTTACATATGCATCCATGTTTATGGATGTATGTTATATTGTCTTTATATTCCAGCGAGGGGATTATTATGATGCGTTCAATAGTCTTATGGCCTGAGGGAAGAAGCTGTTACAGAACCTGGAGGTTCTGCTACGGAGGCTGCGGAACCTCTTTCTAGAGTGCAGCAGTGAAAACAGTCCTTGGTGGGGGTGGGAGGAGTCTCTGCAGATTTTCTGAGCCTTGGTCAGGCAGCGGCTTTTTGCGATTTCCTGGATAGTAGGAAGAGGAGTCCTGATGATCTTTTCCGCCGTCCTTAGCACTCTCTGCAGAGACTAGAAGTCTCTGCAGAGAATATAAGAGGGAAACATCAAAGAACACAAAGGACATTAAAGACATTAAAAAAGCAGAGCTGATGCAACCAGCCATTTCTACATACAGCTACAAAAGTAAAAACAACAACATATACACTGTGGTGGCCTCTGCGGTGTTCCACGCCATCATCTGCTGGGGTGGGGGGAGCATGGCCAGAGACAGGAGCAGACCCAACAAAGCAACCAGGAGAGCCTCGGCCGCCCACAAACTCTCGGCCAGTGTCCAGTCCGCATGGATGAGCGAGGATGCGTCTAAGGAGACAGAGGTGTTTGATACCTGCTCATTCAGCCAAGACACTGTGAAGCTTGTCCGTCCCGGCGCTCAGCGCCAGCTCCACAGCCCTGTCTCTTCATGCGCATCTCCTCCAGTCTCTCCAAACGGACTATGGTGTGGCAGAGACCCAGCAGCTGGTCTCCATGGCCAAAAAGTTCAAGGGAGGCAGATCCAGAAGTTCACAAAAAAGCACCGCACAAGTCACGAAAGTGCCACCCCTTGTCACACAGTCCCAAAGGGTCCCGAACCAAAAGGCAAAAAAAAACAAAACTCACATGAAAACAAGAGGGAAACATCAGGAACACAAAAGGATGACACAAGAGCACAGAGCTCCTGCCAACAGCAGCCACTATAGCGGCGCCATCTTGAAAAAAGAAAAAAAAAACGTAATATCAAAGTAAAGAATTGTGAAATTCGGACCAAAAATTGTTGGCCCCTAAAGGTGCTTAACCAGCTGAGACTCCATGTCCACGACAAGTGAGTGTCTTACATTTTGCTTGTAAAATTTCCAAAGTGTGGCAGAGTCAGCCTCAGAGCTGTGCCAGTACCTGGAGGGGTTCCATGTTCGATTGCAGCCTCTTGCCATCCGAGTCACTGCTGTTGTGTCCTTGGGTAAGACACTTTACTCACCCTGCTCCCAGTGCCAGTGAAAAATATGTTGACGATGGGTTTCACAGTATACACGCGCTTTGAGTCTCTAGAGCGGGGGTGTCAAACTCATTTTAGCTCCGGGGCCGCATGGAGGAAAATCTGTGCACACGCGGGCCGGACTATTAAAATCATGGCATTAAAACTAAAACATAAAGACAACTTCAGATTGTTTTCTTTGTCTTACTATGGCCAAAAGTAGATCAAACACATTCTGAAAATATTACAATAAAAATATAGAAAAAAATACCGGCAGTGGTAAAGTTTAGATCCATGAAGGAAAGAAGAAAGTCAATGAATGTTTATAACTGAATAAATTTACATATGCATAAAAATGTATTATTTTGTATTATTTTTTTAATGAATTAACGTTTAGGGCATCACGGTGGAAGAGGGGTTAGTGCGTCTGCCTCACAATACGAAGGTCTGAGTAGTCTTGGGTTCAATCCCGGGCTCGGGATCTTTCTGTGTGGAGTTTTTGCATGTTCTCCCCGTGACTGCGTGGGTTCCCTCCGGGTACTCCGGCTTCCTCCCACTTCCAAAGACATGCACCTGGGGATAGGTTGATTGGCAACACTAAATTGGCCCTAGTGTGTGAGTGTGAATGTTGTCTGTCTATCTGTGTTGGCCCTGCGATGAGATGGCGACTTGTCCAAGGTGTACCCCGCCTTCCGCCCGATTGTAGCTGAGATAGGCTCCAGCGCCCCCCGCGACCCCGGAGGGAATAAGCGGTAGAAAATGGATGGATGGATGGAATTAACGTTCATGACAACCTTTTTCCAAAACACAATATAAAATGTGAGATATAACAGGATAATGCATACATTTATCATTTGTTTTCAAAACGCTTACAAAAAAGTGAGACCCCAAAAATGTACTGTGGTACCCCATTTTTATGACTTGATGGGGTCCCTGGGATCCCATTTTGAAAATTCCTAGCACCAACACTGATGGAGTATTGGTGCGTGCAAAACAGCAGCAGGCGGGCCGCTTCTAATACTAATCAATTATTATCCTGGGGGCCATTGATAATTCAGAAGTCCGACCCGCGGGCCTTGACTTTGACACTCCTGCTCTAGAGAAAAAGCGCTATATAAATATACTTTACTTCACTTGCTATAGGTAGTAAAAAATATCGGTCTTTTCTTACGTTTCTCTCAGCTGCGGTGCCTCTCCTGATCTGTTGGCCTGCCACACACTTTGAAAACTAAGTAGGAGGACAGCGAAACGACAATAATTAAGATTTAATCAATTATAAGTACCGTTTAGGGCTGCAGCTTTCAATTATAATAGTAATCGAGTAATGGAACGATTAGTTTCCTTGAATAAACGATTAATCAGATAGAGCACACTTTATAGCCACAATGCATATTTTAGGGACAATAGTTGAAAATAGCGGTTTCACGATACCAATATTTTGGTACCGGTACCGATACTTTTCTATACTTTTCTAGATAAAGAGGACCACCAAAAATTGCATTTTTGGCTTTATTTTAACAAAAAAACTTATAGTACAATAAACATATGTTTCTTATTGCAATTTTGTCCTTAAATAAAATAGTGAACATACGAGCCAACATTTCTTTTAGTAGTAAGTAAGCAAACAAAGGCTCTGACATATGCAGTAACATATTGTGTCATTTCTCATTCTATTATTTTGTCAAAATTATGAGAGACAAGCAGTGGAAATGAATTATTAATCTACTTGTTAATTTACTGTTAATATCTGCTTATTTTTCGTTTCAACATGTTCTATCTACACTTCTGTTCAAATTTAATAATCACTTATTCTTCTGTTGAATGAAACTTTACATTAGTTTTGGATGATAACACACATTTAGGTATCGATGCGATACCAAGTAGTTACAGGATCAAACATTGGTCATAATTTAAGTCCTCATGTGTCCAGGGACGTATTTACAGAGTTCATAAACATAATATACATTTTTAAAAAACGAAAAGAGATTTTGTGATACTAAAAAAATATCGATGTAATCATAGTAATATCAACTAAATACACTCCTGTATTTGGTAGCATTACAGTGGATGTCAGGTGTAGATCCACCCATGGCGTTTGTTTACATTGTGACACCGGTGAGCTACGGTGTGTAGTGAAGCATGTTTAGCTATTCCACGTCCTGCAGGGATGATACTTGTAAGAAACTCACTTTATTTGTCGCCATAGAGGCGAGGATTAGTGATTTAGAAGTAGCTAAAACACTGCAGTCGTAAAGCACCTCTTTCTGAGGGCGTTTCAGTGTTTTAACTTCACCTTTATTAAAGTTAAATGTTAAAGTACCAATGATTGTCACACACACACTAGGTGTGGTGAAATTTGTCCTCTGCATTTGACCCATCCCCTTGTTCACCCCCTGGGAGGTGAGGGGAGCAGTGGGCAGCAGCGGTGCCGCGCCCGGGAATCATTTTTGGTGATTTAACCCCCAATTCCAACCCTTGATGCTGAGTGCCAAGCAGGGAGGTAATGGGTCCCATTTTTATAGTCTTTGGTATGACTCGGCCGGGGTTTGAACTCACAACCTACCGATTTGGTAGCATTACAGTGGATAACCACTAGTTATCATTAGTTTTTAGGCCAAAATTCGTCCGTTCACCTTTTTCTGTCTACACACAGTGTCTGCTTGTAAGTACTCCGTGATTGTGCGCTGCCGAATATGCTCCTCTGCTCGTAAAACCAGCAATGTCACGACATGACGACGACTCGCTGTCATGCCCGTAAAAAAAAAAGGAGGGCAGGGGCCGGTACTTTTTAGAGGCAGTATAGTACCATTACATTACTATAGATTCATTAGTATCGCGTCACTATACTAGTACCGGTGTACAACCCTAGTTGAAATAAACAAAAATAATTCTGCTTGTGTACATTAATAAGATGTATTTATTTTTTTATATTTCGCCACCACACATATCACTGCACCCACACACCACCGCTGTCATGTGCGCTCTAATGCAGAACTATGTTCATGTATTTAAAGTTCTGGGCACTCTATGTGGTCTGGATTTGATACATTTTTATTATCTATACTCATTAAACAATCAATCAAGGCAACAGAATATAAACCAAAGCTTTAGGTTTAATGGATTAACAGTTGATTAACAGCTGCGGCTTTAGTATTGTTTGCGTTTAAATCGATTTAAATGTATTTTTTCCATTTAAATCGATACTAGCATTTAAAAAAATTGAAAATATACAGTACAAATTTGCATTAAAAAACAATGGTTTTATATTTTTATGGAAATGTGTGACATTTAAGTTGGACAGACTAGTCTTTAAATACTTCAATAATATAAATAAATTGATAACTATATACAGTACAGGCCAAAAGTTTGGACACACCTTCTCATTCAATGTGTTTTCTTTATTTTCATGACATTGTAGATTGTCACTGAAGGCATCAAAACTATGAATGAACACATGTGGAGTTATTTACTTAACAAAAAAAGTGAAATAACTGAAAACATGTTTTATATTCTAATTTCTTCAAAATTGCCACCCTTTGCTCTGATTACTGCTTTGCACACTCTTGGCATTTTCTCGATGAACTTCAAGAGGTAGTCATCTGAAATGGTTGTCACTTCACAGGTGTGCTTGAAGCTCATCGAGAGAATGTCAAGAGTGTGCAAAGCAGTAATCAGAGCAAAGGGTGGCTATTTTGAAGAAAATGGAATATCAAACCTGTTTTCAGTTATTTCACCTTTTTTGTTAAGTACGTAACTCCCCATGTGTTCATTCATAGTTTTGATGCCTTCAGTGACAATCTACAATGTAAATAAAATAATGAAAATAAACAAAACGCATTGAATGAGAAGGTGGGTCCAAACTTTTGGCGTGTACTGTATATCGAAGGAGATGAGATCCTAAAAACAAAAGACATTGTTACAAAGGTTAGAATATCTAAAACAATAGCTATATTACACAAGGTGAAAAAATTGCTCAATCAAAAAGCAGTGTATATTTTGTATAATTTACTGATTGTTTCTGACATTCATCTGACATACTGTACTGAAGTGTGGAGTAGTGCCTGTAAAACATATTTAAATCCAATCTTCTATCAACAGAAGAGAGTTGTAAGTGTCACGTTTGGACGTTGTTTATTTTCCTCACAGTTTTTGGTATTTTTTCCTTTCCACTGCTCTTATTTTCAGTGGTACTTCCTGTTTGCCTCATTACTTTGGCCCCAGCGCTGTCTCCCACACCTGTCCCTGATTGGCAATCTGAGCACACCTGTTCCAGGTTGTGGAACAGGTGTGGCAATCTGAGCATACCTGTTCCAGGTTGCCAATCAGACTTCTTTATAAACCAGCCTGCCCTGCACACAGGGCTTGATCATTGCGTTCTGTTCCATGCATGTGTACTTCCCAGTTGTACGGTTTCCTTTTGACATCAAAGTCATGTTTACCTGCGCTACGCCTGCCATCTCTGCCTCTTGAGGTTCAAGACCGACAGAAACTAACAGTAAGAGTAGTTAGTGGAACAGCATACAGTGAACCCAGAAACATGATATCCAAAAAGTTAAACTCGAATACAATATTCTAAAATCATGTATAAAGCACATTGAAATAATTTACCAAACAACATTTAAAACAGATTAGTAAAAAGAGAAAGCAATTATAATCTATAAGGAACTGAGATATTTTGAAAAATCTAGTTTTTGGATAAAACCTGATGATGGAACAAAACAATGTAAAACTCTTTCTGTATTTAAAAAAAAAGTAAGAGTGAAAGCCATTGTCTTGTATCCATGTTGTAGCTAGTGATTGGCGCGCTAGCTGCCGTTACAGGATATTAACAGTATCACATATATATGAGTTTTTCAAAACGCGGTAATCAACCAGGGTTTTATCATTACAATTTAAAAACGGTAACACTAACCATCAGAAATTTTACTGCCGTTTATCATTTTATCGGTAATCGTGTCATAACATTTTTTAAACGCGTCAGACTTATATTCTCAGCCATCTACTTTCCAAGTGAGATGCATGTTTTATGATATACAATAAACTTATAGGGAGCAGGGCAGCAAGGAAGCAGCAGACCACTCGATGACGTAAACATAGGCAAACACGGAAGTGATAACGTCGCCGCTATAGTTTGTCTGCGTTACCACTTATAAAAACAATATCACTAATACTTGGTAAATAATCAAGTCACAAAATGTAAATTAAGTATTGTTGGCGCGTTTTGATTGATTCTTTATCAGATTTTATGGACGGAATATAGGACATCCGCTGTAAGCAGACATTTTTTTTACCTTTATTTAATATTTAGAATGCATTAAAAAAAATATCCACCCAGTGTCAAGTCTTTCATAATGATTGTGAACGATTGGCAAAAAATCCTAAAAAAAAGTGCAATTCCTCTTTAAGAAAGAGTTGAAACTAAACATGTTTAATCAGTACAAGGAAGTAGAACTCTGATAAACATCCTGAATTTGATTGAAAAATGAGATAATCTTATTCATTTTATCATGTAAATCACAACTTACTCACTACTTCCCTTATACTTTTATTTTTATTTATTTTTTTTTTTACTTATTCGCTCATTTATTTATATATACATTTATCCATCCACAGTTTGTGTTACAGATTGAGTACCAACAAAATGTGTTAGACTTTGCTAAGGGATTCAATAAGATCTGTTTCTTTCGTGCTCCTTTTCAGACATGCTTTAATGAGAAACTGGAAATATGGGATGTATCGTATTGTAACTGCACGCATGTTTGAAATAAACTAATATCATAACCTGCATAACCATATAGTCATTTGTTCCACGTCTTTAGTTATACTAGTACTGTAATGATCCTCAAGCTACCATTTTAGGTCCTCTCTGTTTCAATAACTTGGAAGAGACTCACATCTTTTAAGCAGATTCCTAAAAACACAACAGTGGTGTCATAGTGAAACTTTTTTGTAGAAGGTCCTTAAAAACAGCAGAATGCTCCTGTAACTGACGGAAGCAAATAGACCAAAATGTCTACCGTAGACCACCCTGACTCTCAGGAATATAAAAAAGTGACTATTAGTGAAGGGAGAAGTCCAGTCCCCAGTCCTAGACCCACAAAACAATTAAGTTCAATATCACTGGTGTAAAGTGTCTAAAGACTGTTTGATGGTGACAGTTCTACCCTGAAATTCAATGTTCTTCATTTTATGTGAGAAAATATGCTGTATGTGTCAAAGTCAAGGCCCGCGGGCCAGATCCGGCCCGCAAATGAAATATCTAT
This sequence comes from Entelurus aequoreus, assembly GCF_033978785.1. Lineage (NCBI taxonomy): Eukaryota > Metazoa > Chordata > Actinopteri > Syngnathiformes > Syngnathidae > Entelurus > Entelurus aequoreus. The sequence goes on from NC_084746.1 coordinate 30,437,810, forward strand.
GATATTTGATTAGTATTAGTCCGGCCCGCAGGCCACAGCCGCCTGCTGCTGTTTTGCACGCACCACTACTCTATCAGTGTTGGCGCTAGGAATTTTCAAAATGGGATCCCAGGGACCCCATCAAGTCATAAAAATGAGGTCCCACAGTTCATTTTTGGGGTGCCACTTTTTTGTAAGCATTTTGAAAACAAATGATAAATGTATGCATTATCCTGTTATATCTCACATTCTATATCGTGTTTTGGAAAAAGGTTGTTATTAACGTTACTTAATTCATTTAAAAAAAAAAAAATACAAAAGACAACACATTTTTATGCATGTATTCAGTTATGAACATTCATTCACTTTCTTCCGACATACACAAACACCTACAGAAAGTTAGTTTGGATAAAACTCAGTTTTTTCGTTTTGAGTTTTTGAAACTGCTGGAGGTCATTTTTGAGCATTTACTGAACGAGGTCTGTTAGTGCTGATCGAGTCCATTAATGCTGCAATAGATCTTCTCCAAACTAGGGATGACCCATGTGGCCTAAAAGTTATATTGTGAAATATATTACAGCCTCTTGCAATATCAATATGTATCACAATATATTATTTGGCATATAGGGCATCACGGTGGCACAGGGGTTAGTTAGTATGCCTCACAATGGGGCGGTATAGCTCGGTTGGTAGAGTGGCCGTGCCAGCAACTTGAGGGTTCCAGGTTCGATCCCCGCTTCCGCCATCCTAGTCACTGCCGTTGTGTCCTTGGGCAAAAACACTTTACCCACCTGCTCCCAGTGCCACCCACACTGGTTTAAATGTAACTTAGATATTGGGTTTCACTATGTAAAAGCGCTTTGAGTCACTAGAGAAAAGCGCTATAGAAATATAATTCACTTCACTTTACCGCTGCCAGTATTTTTTTCTATATTTTTATTGTAATATTTTCAGAATGTGTTTGTTCTATTTTTGGCCGAAGTAAGACAAAGAAAACAATCTGAAGTTGTCTTTATTTTTTAGTTTTAATGCCATGATTTGAATAGTCCGGCCCGCGTTTGCACAGATTTTCCTCCATGCAGCCCCTGAGCTAAAATGAGTTTGACACCCCTGCTGTATGAGTTTTTATCCTGATTTTCGAGTGAAACTCCCACAAAGCGCAATCATCTGTATTCGCCTGTTAAATTAATTGAGATTTTCTTCCTTTCCCCTTCTGCAGGCTGTGTCATTCTGCAGCAGGTAACGGTTCAATTTGGCAGTGACAGCACCTGAAATGGACCCGAGCCATCTTCGATGTGGGGAGAGGGGATAAGAGTGCTGACTGGGAGGGAATGTGAGGCGAGAGCACTTTTTACCTTGAAGATAGAAAGGACACGGGTCTGGAACACTGTCACCACACGAACACACTGTAAAAGTTCTCTATTGTCACAATTGAACAACACAATGAGAAATGGCGCAAAACACTTTAAGCCAATAATCTCTAGGTGTCAAAGTCAAGGCCCGCGGGCCGGGTCTGGCCATAGAATAAATTATCTATGGCCCCCGGGATGATATTTGATTAGTATTCGAACCGGCCCGCAGACCACAGCCGCCTGCTGCTGTTTTGCACACACCAATACTCCATTCCCCACAATGCAACAGTAGCCCGCACACTCACTACAGCACCGCAAGTGGGCCTCGGCTTCATTATTCATCAGCATTCAGGGCAGATGTCAACTTTCAGCTCCCCAATAATGGCTAAAAGGAAGGTGGACGATGAGAACAGGGGGTTTCATGCCAGGTGGGAGGCAGAGTACATGTTCACGGAGGTAAAAGGCAAACCGGTGTGTCTTCTGTGTGGAGAAAGTGTGGCTGTAGAGAAAGAATATAAAGTTAAAGTTAAAGTACCACTAGGTGTGGTGAAATTAACCTCTGCATTTGACCCATCCCCTTGTTCCACCCCCTGGAAGGTGAGGGGAGCAGTGAGCAGCAGCGGTGGCTGCGCTCGGGAATCATTTTCATGCTTTAAGCCCCTGCTCAGTGACTTTGAGATCGTGAGTTCAAACCCCGGCCGAGTCATACCAAAGACAATAAAACGGGGACCCATTACCAGAAGTGGGACCAAGTCATTGCTTTGCAAGTCACAAGTAAGTCTCAAGTCTTTGCCCTCAAGTCTCGAGTCAAGTCCCGAGTCAAGACAGGCAAGTCCCGAGTCAAGTCCAAAGTCAAGACTGGAAAGTCTCAAGTCAAGTCCCAAGTCCTGCATTTTGAATTTCGAGTCCTTGCAAGTCCTTTTAACCACAGACTAATATATTTACACAGATTGTGTATGCTTTAAAACGCTGTATTTATTTATTAAAACAAGTGCATTTGAAATTGCAGGGAAAAAAATAGTGCTGACATTGCACTTCATAATAGCACTATTAACCAGTTATTTTAAACATTTAACTCATTCCTTTACAGAATAAACACATTTGAAAAACAAGTGCAACTGTAGTTATTTGTACAAAAGTGTTAACATTGTATTTCCATGGCATATTGCATTGTAACTAGTCCCACATCAGTTTCTATCCTGTTCTTACCTTATCTCATTGATCTCATCTCATACTGTATGTGTGTTGATGTGTGCGTACACATGAAAAACATAACAAAAACATGAACAAAACAATGAACAGAGTTGTACTTTTTAGATGTCAGGGCCCTATGCAATATGTACACATATTCTTAAGATAGTATACATTTTACTGACCTTTATTTGACTATGTTTATGTTTTTGTAGGTGGCTAAAATATGCGGTGCTGCTGATCGCCGTCTAACGTTACGTTACTGTGTGTGATACATTGACTAACGTAACGTTACTGTGTATGATACATTGACTAACGTAACGTTATGTGTAGGTACCTCATGCAGCCCTGCTTAAAAAAAATCACTTGACAAAAAGTATGAATAAGGTAGCGAACTGCAGTGGACGCAACATATTGCCGTGTTTGCAATGACGTTATAACCATAGACATCTTATAAGTAGACGCAGCATTGGCTGCTGTGACACGAGCAATTTGGCCGCCATCTTGAAGTGGTGATGAGGAGCCGGCGAGCAGCCTAAACTGACAGTTGACAGGTAGAAAACAAAGACGGTGTTCAGCGTTTTCCTACTCAAATGAGCGGACTGTTGAAAATAGGAATCGGGTGATTACTTTTCACAAGAAAGATTTAACATTAATGTACTACTGGTTGTATTTTATGAAAATAATATTACCACAGAGTTGAGAAGGAGCAAAGATCTTTAATATTTGTATGTGAAAATCACAAAGAAATCTTCTGGGGGAGGATGACCCCCTTAAAGGGGTTTGGTTTACAAACTTTCAGCGCCACCTAAAACAAAATTCACCAGCCACCACTGATTATGATGCATTCTCATTTTAGGCAAAATATAAGACAATACTTTCTTAACAGTATAATTGTAACCAGGAATAAGTCTTCAAGTAACAATATTCAAATACTAACATTGTTGGGTAAGACAGAATTTGGTTTTATTCTGAATCCAGTGAAACAGATTGGTGGTTTTAGCTGATATAAAGACTTCCAGGTGTTTATATATATGTTTATGTTGAAGTATTTGGCAGACGCTTTTATCCAAAGCGACATACACTACCGTTCAAAAGTTTGGGGTCACATTGAAATGTCCTTATTTTTGAAGGAAAAGCACTGTACTTTTCAATGAAGATAACTTTAAACTAGTCTTAACTTTAAAGAAATACACTCTATACATTGCTAATGTGGTAAATGACTATTCTAGCTGCAAATGTCTGGTTTTTGGTGCAATATCTACATAGGTGTATAGAGGCCCATTTCCAGAAACTATCACTCCAGTGTTCTAATGGTACAATGTGTTTGCTCATTGGCTCAGAAGGCTAATTGATGATTAGAAAACCCTTGTGCAATCATGTTCACACATCTGAAAACAGTTTAGCTCGTTACAGAAGCTACAAAACTGACCTTCCTTTGAGCAGATTGAGTTTCTGGAGCATCACATTTGTGGGGTCAATTAAACGCTCAAAATGGCCAGAAAAAGAGAACTTTCATCTGAAACTCGACAGTCTATATTTGTTCTTAGAAATGAAGGCTATTCCATAAAATTGTTTGGGTGACCCCAAACTTTTGAACGGTAGTGTACATAAAAAATACATATAAAACAATGACTGTAAACATGATCATTTAAGGGAAGAATGTAATACAAAATATCAATACAAAGTGTCAAGACAGAATAAACTCTCTGCTGCTGCAGCAAAAGAGATACAGTCTATAAGATATATAGATATCTAATGTATTCATACATTGTTTATGTAGGATATACGCATGTATATATAACCTAATCATATTGTTTCTTCAATTTAAAAATCGCTGACCGTTTTTTTCCCCTTTCTCTGGGATTATATTCCCAGTTTTGATCTCGGACGTCTGGTCACTTATAGCGTATAAGAATATTATATTACTGTTAAGCAAACTATGAATAATAAAACACGCCAAAACATGTGTCCTTTATCATAGCTACACGTATGACAAAAAAGCATGTGAAAATCAGTGGTATTCAGTGAGGTAAGATGAATTAAATGCGCTGACAGTTCATTGCTCCTGCCAAATGAATTGCACTAGTGGAGCGGATCACCACTCCAAGATGGCGGCCCCGCGTCTCGTCTGCGCCTGTAGGCAGTAGCGCTCCATGCTGCGTACCCTTATAAGATGTCTATGGTTATAACGTTAGCAGTGAGTTTACAGCCTCACTGATTTAACTACACAGCAAATAAAAGTCACGTTACTTAGCCAATAAACGTTAGCTTACATTCAAAACTTACCCTTCTTTGTGCATCTTCAAATGTCGAACGAAGTTGGAAGTTGTTACGTCTCCGTCTATAATATTCGAACTGCATGATTTGCATAGGGCTATTCGTTTTTTGTTGACCGAGTCGTAGTTTTAATACCCGAACGAAATTAACTTTGGCATAATTGTTTCTCACTGCCGCATTGTTTGACAATTCTTCTTCATTGGTTGTCCTGCAATTTGATTGGATGAGAGCTGTGGGATGAAAACAGCGTAGATCTAATTTGATTAGCTGTTGTACTGAGAGCACACCAGCTGACAGGAACAACACGCTGATAGACACAGACGAAGAAAAGGAAAAATACGGACCGGCGCGCTCCCAAATAACTTTTTAATCTTTGGGTTTTGGGGAAAGTAGCAAGTCATGTCAAGTCAAAAGGCTCAAGTCCAAGTGAAGTCGCAAGTCATTGATGTTAAAGTCCAAGTCGAGTTACAAGTCTCTTTACATTTTGTCAAGTCGAGTCCAAAGTCATCAAATTCATGACTCGAGTATGACTCGAGTCCAAGTCATGTGACTCGAGTCCACACCTCTGCCCATTACCTCCCTGCTTGGCACTCAGCATCAAGGGTTGCAATCTAAGAAGGCACTATGAAACGTCTAAGAAACACAAAGACAAGAATATGAACACGGAACAAAGGCTACAGAAGGTGGAAGAATTAAAACAAAGTCTTGGGTCCCGGCAGGCTCTGTTCACTAAAGCCACATCACAAAGCTATGGTGTCGTTTGGATAACTGGCACCATGTTTAATTATAATTGCAATATTTGAATGATGATAAATGAATGTGTTGTGGCAGTATGCGGATTTCGCCAATGCGGCGGTTTGTGGAAACAATCGGTTGCTTTTCCAAAAAATGTTCATAAACTCCCAACGTTAGAATGCTAAATAGGAAGTGCTTAAAGTTTAATGGCTTTGTAAAAACACTGAAACAAAAGTAGAAAAGTATTGAAATACATTTTGGTACCAGTACCACAATATTGGTATCGGGACAACCCTACATTGCAGTTGTCTCCATGTGTATTACTACTTTAGGGGGTGTAGCAAAGCCTGCTTTTTACCCTCAGAGTTTTCAACTTACGTCAAGTGTTTTGACAAGAGGATAATTTGTAGTATGTACATTTTCAGAATGTACTTGTTCTATTTTTGGCCAAAGTAAGACAAAGAAAATAATCTGAAGTTGTCTTTATTTTTAAGTTATTATGCCATGATTTTACCAGTCCGGCACAGATTTTCCTTCATGCGGCCCTTGAGCTAAAATGAGTTTGACACCACTGCACTAATCCTTTAAATGACGGAAGTAAACAGCAAAAAGCATGCTTGTGTTTAGCCGCCCGACTGCTTGGGGACATTTTGCCACAAACAAAACAAAAGCAGCAGATCTCACACTGGTGAGTCCATTTTTTGTGGACAGGGATTTGCACATTGGCAATTCTGTCCATTCTCAAAACTCCACATTCAGTATTTTTTCCCCAGCGTGGATCATTTCTGGTGGTCCAGGGTAGATAGTGGACTGTTATGTGGGATTTTGTGTCCCACTGCACCACTGTATTTTACATAAAGATGTTGCAGCAGGGTGGCTTTAAATATTCATCAGCCTTAGCCATACTGAGAAGATCAGGCTGTACTGAACTGTCTACATTGTAAATTTATGCACATACATGCATAGATTTAAAACGACTCCAACCTGTGGACCGCGGCGTTACAGCGGTGCTGCAGTGTCGTGCGCGTGTGTTTGCTGTATCATAACTTTGATCTCTGCAGCTGCCAATATCCCCAGCTTCCTGCTGTCAGGAGGACACGGAGCACTTCGCTTCAAACATCTGCTCCGAGCGAGACTCACCGAACCGCCGCATGTATACGAAGGTGAAAACATATGCTCGCTCGCGCCCTGGTGTAAGTACAGACCAGACACTTCATTAGGTACACCTGCTGAATCAAATGGAAGGATACATGCTCAATAATTAAAAGGGCACAATGAACGTTTTAATGCTTGACAGCAGACACATTTGGGTAAAAAGCAGGCTTCGCTACACACCCTAAAGTAGTAATAGACATGGAGAAGAGCACAATGTAGGGTTGTCCTGATACCAAAACTTATTTCGATACTTTTTGATACTTTTCTAAATAAAGGGGACCACAAAAAATGGCATTATTGTCTTTATTTTAACTAAAAATCTTACGGTACATTAAACATATGTTTCTTATTGCAATTATGTACTTGAATAAAACAGTGAACATACGACAGAACTTTTCTTTTATTAGTAAGTAAACAAACAAAGGCTCCAAATTTAGCTGCTGACGTATTCATTAACATATTGTGGCATTTTCCATTCTATTATTTTGTCAAAATTATTAAGGACAAGTGGTAGAAAATGAATTATTAATCTACTGGTTCATTTACTGTTAATATCTGCTTATTTTCTCTTTTAACATGTTCTATCTACACTTCTGTTAAAATGTAATAATCACTTATTCTTCTGTTGTTTGGATGCTTTACATTAGTTTTGGATGAGACCACAAATTTGGGTATCGACCAATACCAAGTAGTTACAGGATCATACATTGGTCATAATTTAAGTCCTCATGTGTCCATAGACGTATTTCCTGAGTTTGTAAACATAATATAAATAAAAATAAAAAAATTTAAAGATTTTGTGATGCTAAAATATAACATTGTAATCACTGTGGTATCGACTAGATACGCTCCTGTACTTGGTATCATTAAAGTGGATGTCAGGTGTAGATCCACCCATGGCATTTGTTTACATTGTGACGCCGGTGAGCTATTGTATCCTCCTATGGTGTGTAGTGAAGCATGTTCAGCTATTCCTCGTCCTGCAGGGATGATACTTGTAAGAAACTTACTTTATTTGTCACAATGGAGGTGAGGATTAGTGATTTAGAAGAAGCTAAAACACTGCCGAGTGCGGCTGGATGTTAGCCGCTAGCTAGCTAGCCATGTCCTAAAGCACCTCTTCCTGAGGGCATTTCAGTGTTATAGCTTCACCTTAATCGTCAGTTTTTAAGCCAAAATGCGTCCATTCTCCCTTTTCTGTCTACACACTGTGTCTGCTTGTAAGTACTCTGTGATTGTGCGCTGCCGAACATGCTCCTCTGCTCGTAAAACCAGCAATGTCACGACATGACATTGACGCACCGTCATGCCCATTAAAAATAAATAAGGTGGCGGGGGACATTTGAGTACCGAATATGATTAATTAGTATCGCGTTACTATACTAGTACCGGTATACCATACAAGCCTAGCGCAATGTATACTTGTCTATACATTGCACAATACTTATTAGTTATTACTAGAGATGTCCGATAATGGCTTTTTTGCCGATATCCCATATTCCGATATTGTCCAACTCTTAATTACCGATTCCGATATCAACCGATACCGATATATACAGTCGTGGAATTAACACATTATTATGCCTAATTTTGTTGTGATGCCCCGCTGGATGCATTAAACAATGTAACAAGGTTTACCAAAATAAATCAACTCAAGTTATGGAAAAAAATGCCAACATGGCACTGCCATATTTATTATTGAAGTCACAAAGTGCATTATTTTTTTTAACATGCCTCAAAACAGCAGCTTGGAATTTGGGACATGCTCTCCCCGAGAGAGCATGAGGAGGTTGAGGTGGGCAGGGTTGAGTTGGGGGGCTGGGTGTAGGGGGCAGCGGGGGGTGTATATTGTGGCGTCCCGGAAGAGTTAGTGCTGCAAGGGGTTCTGGGTATTTGTTCTGTTGTGTTTATGTTGTGTTACGGTGCGAATGTTCTCCCGAAATGTGTTTGTCGTTCTTGTTTGTTGTGGGCGTTTTAAAAAGTCATAAATTTTACTTTTTGAAACCGATACCAATCATTTTTAAACCGATACCGATAATTTCCCATATTACATTTTAAAGCATTTATCAGCCGATAATATCGGCAGTCCGATATTATCGGACATCCCTCGTTATTACTCATTTTTAGTTTTTAATTATGTTTTACTTTTGCTACTATCTGTAAAAATCTGCACGGCAACCACATAATTTCACCACTGGGGAATAAATAAACGTCTATCCTATCTCACCATTAAATATAAGCTTTGCTTCTTCCTACTCCTTTTCAGATATGCTGAATTGCGCAAAGATAACTGTGTGTTGTTCCTGCACGTGTAAAACAAATCACAACCATAACCATAAAATACAATCTGAATGATCTGTCAGTCAGCAACAGTCAGAGAGCTGTAGGTTTGATCATTTAGTTTTTTTCTCAACAAATACCTACTGTAGCATAATATTGATGGTAAAAAAAATAATTTAATATTAGCATTGTAGCTCACATTGCTAATGTTACTGTGTCCTCCTGTCCTGTTCCTTGAAGGGGAACTGCACTTTTCTGGAATGTCGCCTACTATCCACCATCCTTATGTGAAATAAGAACACATGTCTTACTCTTTTCTGTGCATTCTAAATAGTAAAAAACTGCCAGCAAAAGGTGGCTAACAATACAGGTAATGGGGACAAGATCTACTCCGCCTATAAATCCCTCGAAAAAACCTACAACAACGTGTATATACATGCTGTAAGTATGTATGTGATGTAGTAACAGGCACATTCTTGATAACGTGTAATATTTTGTAGTATTTTGATCATTTTAAGCAGTAGCAAAACTCCTTTCCTGGGCGCATTTATTTATCAGAGCGCATTACAACGATCGTCAACAAAAACAACTATCACTAATCATGGCAGACTTCGGGCCTGATTTACTAAGATCCGAATACCACGCACTAGACAGCGTGTGCAAAAAATAAAACGTCGTATTGGCGTGTTGCGTGTGATCTACTAACAATGAGTGTGCAATTGAAAAGTGGTGCAGACCGCCTTATTTAAATGAGGATTTTGCATGCATACGGGGCTTTTACCACGGAGAAGATTATTTTCTTCACACTCATGTTATCACCTGTGTGCGATGTGATGAACCAGCAGCACACATTTATCATCTGTAACACCTTTTCTGAATCGCAATCTCGTAGGGCTGTACGGTATACCGGTACTAGTATAGTATCGCGGTACTATGCTCTGTTTGAAAAGTACCGGTTTACCAGGCTTGACGGCACGTCATCACGTCATGACATTGCTGGTTTTACGAGCAGAGGAGCACGTCCGGCAGCGCACAATCACGGAGTACTTACGAGCAGACACAGTGTGCAGACAGAAAAGGGAGAACGGACGCATTTTGGCTTAAAACCTAACGATAAAGGTGAAGCTATAACACTGAAAACGCCCTCAGGAAGAGGTGCTTTAAGACATGGCTAGCTAGCTAGCGACTAATGTCCATCCGCAATCGGCAGTTTAGCTACTTCTAAATCACTAATCCTCGTCTCCTTGGCGACAAATAAAGTGAGTTTCTTACAAGTATCATCCCTGCAGGACGAGGAATAGCTAAACATGCTTCACTACACACCGTAGCTCACCGGCGTAACAATGTAAACAAATGCCATGGGTGGATCTACACCTGACAGCCACTGTAATGATACCAAGTACAATAGCGTATCTAGTCAATAGTATTATGATTACATCGATATCTTTTATCGTCACAAAATCTTTTTTCCTTTTTAAAAAATGTATATTGTGTTTATAAACTCAGGAAATACGTCCCTGGACACATGAGGACTTTGAATATGACCAATGTATGATCCTGTAACTACTTGGTATTGGATCGATACCTCTTTGTTATCTCTTGTAATAACAATGTCGCTATAGTTTGGTTAATATGCAGGTCACGGCATGTAAATAGAGCATTGTTGGAGCCATTTTCGAGGGCTTTAAAGACAAAATAGATACATCCACATTACCTGCATTTTTAGCAATTTTTCCTGATTTAGTGCGCACAGAAAAAAGAAAGATATGTGTTCCTGTCTCAGATAAGGATTGTGATTGATTGGCAAAACTCCAAAAGAGTGCAATTCCCCTTTAATGTTACATTGTTCTTTTAGATATAGCCACCTAAGGTGCCTAATTAAATGTTGACAAATAATTTGATATGGGATCCTTAGGAATCAATTAACATTGAGATTCAATTACAAAACCTGTGAAGTTGGCACGTTGTGTAATTGAGCTCGGGCCCAGCGAAGTCGGCTGCGTTTCTGGGTGTTGTTGATAAATGGCTTTCGCTTTGCATAGTAGAGTTTTTTCTTGCACTTACAGATGTAGTGCCCAACTTTAGTTATTGACAGTGGTTTTCTGAAGTGTTCCTGAGCCCATGTGGTGATATCCTTTACTCGCTGATGTCGCTTTTTGATGCAGTACCGCTTGAGGGATCGAAGGTCTGTAATATCATCGCTTACGTGCAGTGACATCTCTAGATTCTCTGAACGTTATGATGATATTACGGATCGTTGACGGTGAAATTCCTAAATTCCTTGCAATAGCTGGTTAAGAAATGTTGTTCTCAAACAATTTGCTCATTCATTTGTTCACAAAGTGATGACCCTCGCTCCATCCTTGTTTGTGAATGACTGAGCATTTCATGGAAGCTACTTTTATACCCATTAATGGCACCCACCTGTTCCCAATTAGTCTGTTCCAAGTAAGTGTTTGATGAGCATTCCTCAACTTTCTCAGTCTTTTTTGCCACTTGTGCCAGCTTTTTTTGAAACATGTTGCAGGCATTAAATTCCAAATGAGCTAATATTTGCAAAAAATAACAAAGTTTATCAGTTTGAACATTAAGTATCTTGTCTTTGCAGTCTATTCAATTGAATATAGGTTGAAAGGGATTTGCAAATCATTGTATTCTGCTTTTATTTACCATTTACACAAGGTGCCAAATTCACTGGTTTTGGGTTTTGTAGTTGCTAGTGCAAAATGATCTAAAATGGCCTTCCTGCAGGGGAGTACATTTGGATCAAAACTGCCTGGCACAAACACTGAGACATTTCTAATACTAAGTAATATAGAAGAACCCTACTCAACTCGGTAATGATGCCGTGCCGTTACAATCATAAACATATTGTTACCTTAAGAGTGTCAAACCTGAGCATTATCACAGTTGTATTGGGTCTCTTAACATTGTGTACCTAATGTTGTGGCTGGTCACACGGGCTCAAGTCCACAAGCAACAGCAACGAGCGCAAACGTTCCCACACACTTCTGTCAGAAATGTAACAAAATAGGACATATCCAGGCTTCCCACGCCAAGTTCGCAGATGTAAGGCAGCAACGCTTTGACACCAAGTCACAATCTCTGCCCACCTGTCCCATCCCACGTGGAATCCTGCTGCCTGCAGTCCCAGCATGCACCTCACCTGACAGCGGCTGCAGAAGCCGCAGTGACCCACGAAGAAAACCTTGGTGGCCTCGCCGCTGTCACTCACAGACAAGATCTGTCCCGCACAGAACCTCAAACCACCACAATGGAGCCGGGCAATGGTTTTATAAATAGCCATTTTTTTAAAAAAAAATTTTCATATTGTAGCGTTGAACGGGTTTGACAAATGTCTTTGCTTGAAGATGTCAAGAAATGCTGACCCAATGAACGATCGGTTCAACTTTTAATGATCAAGCCAATTTTAAACACACGCGCACAAGTGAAAGCACAGCATACTTAGTCAACAGCCACACATGTCACAGTCAGGGTGGCCGTATAAAAACAACATTAACACAGTCACAAACATGCACCACACTGTGAACACACACCAAACAAGTAGACAAACACATTTCGGGAGAACATCCACACCGCAACACAACATAAACACAACAGAACAGATACCCAGAATCCTTTGCAACACTAACTCTTCCGGGACGCTACGCAGCCCCCACCTAGCTGGGTTCGTTGTCCCCAACAGCCCATGCGTTCATCACAAAGTCCCGCAAGTGCTGAGGCAACCGGCGTCGTCGACGCCCCTCTAATGGCGGCTGACTGCTACCACTGTCTGCAGGTAGGTCGGAAGGGGGTATTACCTCAGCATCCTCGTTGCTCCCTGGGGGTATCTCCCTCTCTGGCAGGGTGCTTGACTCCAAGTGCCCCCGGCTCTGGTCCAATGGCTGGTATGGGGCCAAGCGGTCTCGGTGCAGCACCACCAGCCGGTTCCGAGGTGCCAGTCGTATCCGATAGACCACGTCGGACAACTTCTGGAGGACCTTGCAGGGTCCCCCCCAGTGGCTAGTGAGCTTTGGGGAGAGTCCTTTCTTTCTCACCGGGTTGTAGACCCAGACATGCGCGCCTGGTTCAAAGTCCTGGCCTCGACTGCGGAGGTCATATGCCCGCTTCTGTTGGGCCCCAGCCTCCGTCAGGCTGGTGCGGGCAAAATCGTGGGCCTCCCGCTGCCGCTCCACAAGGTTGTAGTAGTAGTCCAGGCCCGGCGCTCCTCTCACTTCTGGTTCTGGGGCTGGGCCAAAAACCAAATCAACAGGCGTGCGTAGTTCGTGACCAAACATCAATGATGCAGGGGTGCAGCGTGTTGACTCCTGCACCGCTGTCCTGTAGGCCCAAAGAATGAGTGGGAGGTGTAAATCCCAGTCTCTCTGCCGCTTGTCGGTGAGAATGGCAAGTTGTGTGGCCAAGGTTCTATTAAAACGCTCCACCAACCCGTCGCTCTGAGGATGCAGCGGCGTGGTGCGAGTCTTTTTCACACCCAGGCGACGGCACACCTCCTGGAATACCTGGGACTCGAAGTTCCGTCCCTGGTCGCTGTGCAACTCCTCTGGAGCTCCGAATCGGCAGAACATCTCCGAAACCAATCTCTCTGCCGTTGTTGCAGCGCTCTGGTCGGGTACCGCATACGGTTCTGGCCACTTCGTGAAGTAATCCATGGCCACCAAGATGTAACGGTTTCCGCTATCAGTGACCGGAAATGGGCCTAGAATGTCCACACCCACTCGTTCCATGGGGGCCCCCACCTGGAACTGCTGTAGGGGAGCATGGGAGCGGCGTGTGGGGCCTTTCTTTGCTGTGCATGCATCACAGCGGTGGACGTGCATCTCCACGTCACGGCGACAGCCCGGCCAGTAAAAACGCTGCCTCAGTCGGAGCAAGGTCTTGGTCACTCCAAAATGGCCAGTCCCTGGGAAGCCATGCATCACTTCGAGGACCTGAGGCCGCAGCACACGGGGCACCACGAGTTGGAGGGCAGCATGTTGTCCTGTCGGAGCTTCCCAGCGACGATACAGCAGGTCGCGAGACAACAGGAGGCTGTCCCACTGGGAGTACAGTGCTTTGGTCTCAGTATCCAAGTGCACCACTGTGGTCCATTCCGGCCGCTGTTGTGCCCCCACCCAGCTGCGAGCTCTCTCAAGCACTGGGTCTTGTCTTTGATGGTCGATAAATTGTTGGGGGGTGAAGCTGTCCAGGTCGACTGTGATGTCATGTTGCCTGACTGCAGCTACTGATGGGTCTGGCATGCACCGCTCTTCCGCCCGCTGGCAGAAACGACACGCCTCCTCACAGGGCCGTCTGGACAGTGCATCAGCGTTGCCGTGCAGGCGGCCTGGTCGATGAGAAATCGTGAAGTCATATTCCTGCAAGATCTTGACCCACCTGGCCAGCTGCCCCTTGGGTTCCTTGAAGTTCAGCAACCAGGTGAGGGAGGCGTGATCTGTCCGCAACACAAACCGTTGACCATAAAGGTAGGGTTGGAAATGACGAAGGCCCAGGACAATGGCCAACAATTCCCGACGGGTGACGCAGTAGTTCCGCTCTGGCTTGCTCAGCCCCCGACTGTAAAAGGCCACGACCAGCTCGCCGTGATTCCCTTCCTGTGACAGCACAACCCCCACACCGACATCACTGGCATCTGTATCGACCACGAAAGGTCGGCTGGGGTCTGGGTAGGCCAACACTGGGGCTCGGACCAAGGCCTCTCGCAGCTGTGCTATAGCCTCATTGCAGCTGTCAGTCCATTCAAATAACTGTCCCTTGTGTGTGAGCTGGTGCAAGGGGCCAGCAATCGTTGCAAAGTCCTTGATAAATATCCGGTAATAGGATGCCAGTCCCAGGAAACTCCGCAACTCTTTAACATCTCTTGGCGCCGGCCAGTCACGGACAGTGGCAACTTTGGCTGGATCAGTAGCAACACCTTGCCCACTGACGACATGCCCCAGGAAGGAAACTTCACGCCGGAGCAAATGGCAGTTTTTGGGGTTCAATCGCAGCCCAGCCTGACGAATGGCCTGGAACACATGCTGGAGGTTCTGTAGAGCCCCTTTAAATCCTGCAGCATGCACCAGGAGGTCATCCAGGTACACCATACAGCGATCACGGGGGATGGATGCCAGCACTCTCTCCATCAACCGTTCAAACGTGGCAGGTGCGTTGCAAAGCCCGAACGGCATCACCTTGAACTGCCAGAGTCCTTGACCTATTGTGAACGCTGTCTTTGGTCGAGCTTCGGCGGCCAACCCCACCTGCCAATAGCCACTTCGGAGATCCAGGGAGCTGAACCAGGAGGAGCCAGTGATGTAGTCCAGCGCATCATCTATGCGCGGCAACGGGTAGGAGTCCTTGCGGGTTACATCGTTGAGCCGTCTGTAGTCGACGCAGAACCGCCACGAGCCGTCCTTCTTCTTGACCAGAACTGCGGGTGCTGCCCATGGACTGCTGGAGGGCTCGATGACGCCCGCCTGGCGCATCTCCTCGATTTTCTCCTGGGCAGCCACTCGTTTGGCAAGGGGCAGACGGCGTGGGTGTAGCCGGATTGGTCGTGCGTCTCCTGTGTCAATGTCGTGGAGTACGAGACTGGTGTGCATGCAGTCTTCATCTTTCGCTGCAAAAATGTCTTGGAAGGCATTCAGTAAGCTTTTCAGTCGCTCCTGCTGGGTGGTATCCAGGCCTTGACTGCTTCGCTCTAACAGTTCTGCAATAGCCTGCTGGGTCTCTATAGTAGGCAGTCTATTAGTAGAAGGGTTAGGTTGAGACTTCTCCTGGTCCACCATGAAGGCCGTAGCCGGGGATGGCTCTGTGGGGGCTGTCACTCTGCAGGCGCCTGGCTCATCATTACCCTGGAGGGCAACTGTTTTCTCACCAAGATGAAGCGTGGCCCTAGGCCAGAGGTGGGACCAAGTCATTGCTTTGCAAGTCACAAGTAAGTCTCAAGTCTTTGCCCTCAAGTCTCGAGTCAAGTCCCGAGTCAAGACAGGCAAGTCCCGAGTCAAGTCCAAAGTCAAGACTGGAAAGTCTCAAGTCAAGTCACAAGTCCTGCATTTTGAGTTTCGAGTCCTTTCAAGTCCTTTTAACCACAGACTAATATTTTTACACAGATTGTGTATGCTTTTAAACCGCTGTATTTATTAAAACAAGTGCATTTGAAATAGCAGGAAAAAAAATAGTACTGACAGTGCAATTCATAATAGCACTATTAAACAGTCATTTTAATAGTTTAAACAATTTTAAACATTTAACTAATTCCTTTACAGAATAAACACATTTGCAAAAACAAGTGCAACTGTACTTATTTGTACTAAAGTGTTAACATTGTATTTCCATGGCATATTGCATTGTAACTAGTTCCACAGCAGTTTCTATTCTGTTCTTACCTTATCTCATTGATCTCATCTCATACTGTATGTGTGTTTATGTGTGCGTACATATGAAAAACATAAATAAATGAACATTACTAAACTGACAGTTGACAGGTAGAAAACAAAGATGCCGGGCTGGTGTTCAGCGTTTTCCTGCTCAAATGAACAGATACCCAGAATCCTTTGCAACACTAACTCTTCCGGGACGCTACAATATGTAACATAGAAATTTAGATGGCTCTGTGTTTATCACTGCACAAATTAGTGCTATAATTCAGTGTTTTTCAACCACTGTGCAGCGTGACATATTGTCTGGTGTGCCGTGGGAAATTATGCAACTTCACCTAATTGGTCCAAAAATTATTTTTTGCAAATCAACAATTATAATATGCCGTTGTCTAGTGCCTGTGCTGTGTAGAGCTTGGCAGGGTAACCATGTAATACTCCATATCAGAAGGTGGCAACAGGTTTGTAGAAGTCGGAACACGTCGAGGATGGTTTGTCGTGATCCCAATATGCAGAGCCCAGCGGGAGACAGCGTGCAGGTAAAAAGGTACGTAACGCTTAAACCAAAAATGAACAAAAGGCACTGAAGCATAGGGATGGCTATGCAAAACAAAAGTAAAACTGAACTGGCTACAAAGTCAACAAAAACAGAATGCTGGACGACAGCAAAAACTTACAGCGTGTGGAGCAGAAACGGCGTCCACAAAGTACATCCATACATGACAATCAACAATGTCCCCGCAAAGAAGGATAGCGTACGCACAACTTAAATAGTCTTGATTGCGAACACAAAGCAGGTGCTTACAACAGCACTCAAAGGAAGAGTTTCTGCTACAGGAGAACACCAACAAAACAGCAAGGATCACCAAAATAACAGCGCAAGACAGGAACTCAAGCACTACACACAGGAAACAACAAAAAACTCAAAATAAGGCACGGCAACCTAGTGTTGAGTTTCATTTTTTAACCTTTTTTGCTGGTGGTGTGCCTCCGTATTTTTTTAATGAAAAAAATGTGCCTTGGCTCAAAAAAGGTTGAAAAACTTTGCTATAATTGACTAGCTGCATTTGCTAAAAACCCTCCTGTCCAACAGATGTTGCGTCTATAAAAAGACATTCCTAAATACAGTACTGGAGGAAAAGGAGGCCTGCTGTTTTACAATAGCCGCACTCGAGGAGATGCCATTTAGGTGCCTTTATCTCCCGGATAAATGATCATAATGCATTTCTTTTTCCTGTATCTGTCCTGTTGCACTGACAGTGTTCCATCCCTCTCTGAAGTGCTCTGAATCTTGATGGCAAACAAGTAAAAAGTCGGAGGAGGCTTTGTCAACACAGGAATCCAATTTTAGACCGGCAAGAAACGTGCAGCCGCCGGCTCCCGCTTATCAGATTTAAATGTGTTCTCTGTCCGTACATTCCGTCCCGTTTTCCCAGAGAAAAACACAGATGCTTGGTTTTGCCCATGGGAGGGCATTTGATGAATGGGGATGGGGGTGTACACATCAATGTATTGATTTTGAAATAGTTAAGATTCTAATCAATCACAAGGGCGTTAATCGATCTAGCGCTCACATTAACAAGGTTGTTTTGACTTTAAGCAATGTGGCCCACTAATTGGCAGCATCCAAGCCTAAGCAGGCTGCAGGAGAAAACTAAAACAATAATTCAATCGCACTTCTATGCTAATGCCAAAGGAAAGTGTATGCAATAATATTATACTGCAACATGGTATACATCTTAGACACAGATTAAAGGCCTACTGAAATGAAATTTTTTTATTTAAACGGGGATAGCAGATCTATTCTATGTGTCATACTTGATCATTTCGCGATATTGCCATATTTTTGCTGAAAGGATTTAGTATAGAACAACGACGATAAAGATCGCAACTTTTGGTATCTGATAAAAAAAGGCTTGCCCCTACCGGAAGTAGCGTGACGTAGTCAATTGAACATATACGCAAAGTTCCCTATTGTTTACAATGATGGCCGCATGAAGTGAGAGAGATTCGGACCGAGAAAGCAACGATTTCCCCATTAATTTGAGCGAGCATGAAATATTTTTAAATGAGGAAAGTGCAAGTGAAGGACTAGTGGGGAGTGGAAGATGCTGTGAGAGCCGGGGGTGACCTGATATTCAGCTGGAAATGACTACAACAGTAAATAAACACAAGACATATATATACTCTATTAGCCACAACACAACCAGGCTTATATTTAATATGCCACAAATTAATCCCGCATAAAAACACCTAGGTGTTTGTTATGCTAGCTCCTAGCTACTAGTTCGAGCTAGTTATAGCTCGAGCGGGTAATATGGACGGGATCCTGTATATATAACCCGCCAATACAATTCAAACACCTGCACAACACACACACTCACTCAGCCCAAACAATCGTTCACCTAACCCAAGGTTCATAAAGCTTATATATTTAATCAAAGTTACGTACATGACACGCACGTACTGGCAAGCAATCAAATGTTTGGAAGCGCGCGGGTGGGACCTGATATTCAGCTGGGAATGACTACAACAGTAAATAAACACAAGACATATATATACTCTATTAGCCACAACACAACCAGGCTTATATTTAATATGCCACAAATTAATCCTAATGCTAGCTCCTAGCTCCTAGCTCCTAGCTACTAGCTCGAGCTAGTTATAGCAAGCGATCAAATGTTTGGAAGCGCAGCTGTGTACTCACGTTATCGCAACTGTGTATCCAAATCAAAGTCCTCCTGGTAAGAGTCTCTGTTGTCCGAGTTCTTCCATCTTGACTGCATCTTTCGGGAATGTAAACAAAGAAGCGCCGGCTGTGTACGTGTTGTTGCTGACTTCCCTCGCAAAATAGACACTTCGCACCGACAACTTTCTTCTTTGCTTGCTCAGCTTCTTTCTCCATAATGCAATGAACAAATTGCAACAGATTCACCAACACAGATGTCCAGAATACTGTGGAATAATGAGATGAAAACAGAGCTATTTCGTATTGACTTCAATGGTGTCCGAATACTTCCGTTTCAATGATTGACGTCACGCGCATACGTCAACCCTCAGAGGCGTTTCGAACCGGAAGTTTAGCGGGAAATTTAAAATTGCACTTTATAAGTTAACCCGGCCGTATTGGCATGTGTTGCAATGTTAAGATTTCATCATTGATATACAAACTATCAGACTGCGTGGTCGGTAGTAGTGGCTTTCAGTAGGCCTTTAATGAGAAGTGAATGGGGCGAGGTTCCAGATGCTGGTAGAGTTAATGCTTTAGCAGACTGGTTGGGTACTAAAATCTATTACAAACCCCAAAACCAGTGAAGTTGGCACATAGTGTAAATTGTAAATAAAAACAGAATACAATGATTTGCAAATCCTTTTCAACTTATATTCAATTGAATAGACTGCAAAGACAAGATACTTAACGTTCGAACTGGAAAACGTTGTTATTTTTAGCAAATATTAGCTCGTTTGGAATTTGATGCCTGCAGCATGTTTCAAAAAAGCTGGCACAAGTGGCAAAAAAGACTGAGAAAGTTGAAGAATGCTCATCAAACACTTATCTGGAACATCCCACAGGTGAACAGGCTCATTTGTAACAGGTGGGTGCCACTTTTGGGTATAAAAGCAGCTTCAATGAAATGCTCAGTCATTCACAAACAAGGATGGGGCGAGGGTCACCACTTTGTGAAAAAATGTGTGAGCAAATTTTCAAACAGTTTAAGAACAACATTTCTCAACAAGCTATTTCATCATCTATGGTCCGTAATATCATCAAAAGGTTCAGAGAATCTGGAGAAATCACTGCACGTAAGTGATGATATTACGGACCTTCGATCCCTCAGGCGGTACTGCATCAAAAAGCGACATCAGTGTGTAAAGGATATCACCACATGGGCTCAGAAACACTTCAGAAAACCATTGTCAGTAACTACAGTTTGTCGGTACATCTGTAAGTGCAAGTTAAAACTCTACTATGCAAAGCTAAAGCCATTTATCAAAAACACCCAGAAACGCCGTCGGCTTCGCTGGGCCCGAGCTCATCTAAGATGGACTGATGCAAAGTGTAAAAGTGTAAAAGTGTTCTGTGGTCTGACGAGTCCACATTTCAAATTGTTTTTGGAAACTGTGGACGTCGTGTCCTCAGGACCAAAGAGGAAAAGAACCATCCGGATTGTTGTAGGCGCAAAGTTCAAAAGCCAGCATCTGTGATGGTATGGGAGTGTATTAGTGCCCAAGGCATGGGTAACTTACACATCTGTGAAGGCGCCATTAATGCTGAAAGGTACATAAAAGTTTTGGAGCAACATATGTTGCCATCCAAGCAACGTTATCATGGACGCCCCTGCTTTTTTCAGCAAGAGAATGCCAAGCCACGTGTTACAACAGCGTGTCTTCATAGTAAAAGAGTGCGGGTACTAGACTGGCCTGCCTGTAGTCCAGACCTGTCTCCCATTGAAAATGTGTGGCGCAATATGAAGCCTAAAATACCACAACGGAGACCCCGGACCGTTGAACAACTTAAGCTGTACATCAAGCAAGAATAGGAAAGAATTCCACCTGAAAATCTTCAAAAATTGGTCTCCTCAGTTTTCCAAACGTTTACTGAGTGTTGTTAAAAGGAAAGGCCATGTAACACAGTGGTAAAAATGCCCCTGTGCCAACTTTTTTGCAACTTGTTGCTGCCCTTAAATTCTAAGTTAATGATTATTTGCAAAAAAAAATTACGATTTTCTCAGTTCCATCCATCCATCCATTTTCTACCGCTTGTCCCTTTTTGGGTCGCGGGGGGTCGCAGGGGCCTATCTCAGCTGCATTCAGGCGGTAGGCGGGGTACACCCTGGACAAGTCGCCACCTCATCACAGGGCCAACACAGATAGACAAACAACATTCACACTCACATTCACACACTAGGGCCAATTTAGTGTTGCCAATCAACCTATAACCTATAACCTATCAACCTATACGTAATCAACCTTCTCAGTTCGAACATTAAATATCTTGTCTTTGCAGTCTATTCAATTGAATATAAGTTGAAAAGGGTTTTGCAAATCATTGTATTCTGTTTTCATTTACAAATTACACAACGTGCCAACTTCACTGGTTTTGGGTTTTGTAGATGCTGTTCTTTTTTAACATAGGCTCCTGGAAAGTAAATGGAGTAAGGTTCCTTATGCTAGTAGAGTTAACTTGTCAACACAAGGGCTAGGCTTCAAATCCGTATTAGGAGTTGATTGATTTCCTGTTTAAACATTGTAGAACATGAATGGAATGAGGTTCCATTAGGTTGTCAGGTTTATGTGTCAACTCAAGGGATGGGAATACAAATCATCGTTAGTAGTTGATTTATTTCTTGTTCCAACACAGATTCATAGAGAGTGGAGTGTTGAACAAGAAATGGGCATAAAAATTGATTAGTTGATTGCTGTCTTGTTTAAACATAGACTTGTGGAAAGTAAATGGAGCACGGTTCCTTATGTTAGAAGTTTTAGCGTACTATCAACACATGGAATGAGACTAAAAATCCTTAGTAGTATTTCATAGATTTTTTTTCTTTTAATATAGACTCGTTAAAAGTGAATGGGGTGAGGTCGAGTTAGTGTACCAGCAACTGGGACAGGCATATTTGTAGTAGTTGATTGATTTTTTTGTTCAAACATAGATTAGTGAAAAGTGAATGGAGCAAGGTTCCTTATGCTCGTAACAATAACATGTCAGCAGAAGAGATGGGGATAAAAGATGGTTGAATGCTGTACTTGTGTTTCAACACAGTCATGCCAAGAGAATTGAGTGAGGTTCCGCAAGCTGGCAACGTTAGCATTTAGCTAGCGAACCTGGAAGTGTCTTATTTTGTCGCTGGGCTACTTTCCCATGTTATCAACCAGAACCAGAACTCAAACCGGGATTATTTTTCATTAGTCACTTTGGTCATTTTACATGTGAAAATGTTTAGCTCAGTCCCGGTCTGCTATAGGGTTGTCTCGATACCAATATTTTAGTACCAAAATGTATTTCGATACTTTTCTAAATGAAGGGGATCTCACAAAAATTGCATTATTGGCTTTATTTTAACAAAAAATCTTTAAACATATGTTTCTTATTGCAATTCTAAGAACAAGTTTTTCCTTAAACAAAATAGTGAACATACTAGACAACTTGTCTTTTATTAGTAAGTAAACAAACAAAGGCTCCTAATGAGTCTGCTGACGTATGCAGTAACATA
Organism: Entelurus aequoreus; assembly: GCF_033978785.1. Classification (NCBI taxonomy): domain Eukaryota; kingdom Metazoa; phylum Chordata; class Actinopteri; order Syngnathiformes; family Syngnathidae; genus Entelurus; species Entelurus aequoreus. Next base: position 30,460,382 of record NC_084746.1, read on the forward strand.
TTGTGTCATTTTTCATTCTATGATTTTGTCAAAATTATAAAGGACAAGCTGTAAAAATTGATTATTAATCTACTTGTTCATTTACTGTTAATATCTGCTTATTTTGCGTTTTAACATGTTCTATCTACACTTCTGTTAAAATGTAATAATCACTTATTCTTCTGTTCTTTGGATACTTTACATTAGTTTTGGATGATACCACAAATTTGGGTAATGATGCAATACCAAGTAGTTACAGGATCATACATTGGTCATAATTTAAGTTCTCATGTATCCAGGCCCGTATTTTCCTGAGCTTATAATATGATATGATTTTTTTTTAACAAGAAAAAAGATTTTGTGACGATAAAAAGTATAGATGTAATCATACTAGTATGAACTAGATACGCTCTTGTACTTGGTATCATTACAGTGGATGTCAGGTGTAGATCCACCTATGGCGTTTGTTTACATTGTGACGCCGGTGAGCTATAGTGTGTAGTGAAGCATGTTTAGCTATTCCTCGTCCTGCAGGGATGATACTTGTGAGAAACTTATTTTATTTGTCGCCAAGGAGACGAGGATTAGTGATTTAGAAGTAGCTAAACTGACGATTGCGGATGGACATTAGTCGCTAGCTAGCTAACCATGTCTTAAAGCACCTCTTCCTGAGGGCGTTTCAGTGTTATAGCTTCACCTTTATCATTAGTTTTTAAGCCAAAATGCGTCTGTTCTCCCTTTTCTGTCTACACACTGTGTCTGCTTGTAAGTACTCCGTGATTGTGCGCTGCCGAACATGCTCCTCTGCTCGTAAAACCAGCAATGTCACGACGTGACGACGCGCCGTCATGCCGGTAAAAATAAAAAATTTGGCAAACAATACTTTTCAAACAGAGTATAGTACCGTTTCTAATTCATTAGTACTATACTATACTAGTACCGGTATACCGTACAACCCTAGTCTGCCATTTTGTGTTCAGTGTTCGATTATTACGAGATTTATAAATGCTTCTTGTAGCAAATATTTTAATGGATGAATGACGCGCTCTAAAGATCTAAAGATTCGTCAAGACAGCTTGCTGGAACCCAGGACAATAGCTTCCACATACAAACACATGCTTAATAGACTTGGATGCTGGGAGCGAATGATACGGTCCTTGATTGGAGTGTTGGGGACAGAGGAGGAAGGCGGATGGCACAGACAGCATGTTCCAATCCACATGTTACATTCTTATTGATTTGCACGCTATCGATCTTGGCACCAATAAAAGCAGAAGGAGCACCTTAACTGGCCAAACACGTCTGCAATTTAAAGCACGAGTGCATGCACACACAAAAATAGGAGCAAATGGAGGAAAAAAAGGCAAGTGCTGTCACAAATCAGATTGAATAGAATCCACTATTGATTGACAGTCGGCCTGTGCCTGGATATAGGTTCTATCCCCCCGTGCGGTGCTCCGGGGCATGGCTGTCAGTCCTGCTATTACACGAGTGGGGGAAACTGGTGCATGAGGCAATTCATATTCACAAACACTCCTCTTTTGGTTAAAAAGGGAGTCGGTCTGGTCGGCAGGATGGTAGAGGAATAGAGGGGACGAGGTCCAAGGCCCACACAAGACAAAGGATGTTAGAAAGACATTACTGTGTAACCTTTAATGGCTCTGCTCTTCAGAGCGATTTCAATTAATGGTCATTAGGCAAAGTAATCAGCCTACTCCAACTGCTTTTTATTTAAGACCTGAAAACTCATTTGACATGGTAGGCTGGCATTCTAATCAACAGGAATTAATCACGTCGGTAGAGTGGCACAGGGATGCAACACCTGTGGCTCAAGGTGAATTGGTAATGGCAGGGAATCGAACCAACAGGTCAGAACATCTGCGCTGTGTTTGATTCAAAAGCAGCACACACTTAAAGATCAACAAGCTGACAGACAAAAAAGCTGCGCTCGACTGAAAACACCATCAATGACCTCATCGTCAAACTCACCAAAGTTTGCTGGTATTGAAGCGTCCGGTTCTCGGTCTTGTCCTTCACCATGGCCGCGGTGTCCTCATTAGGACCAACACACCCGAGTCCCTCCTGATAGTGAGGAGTTAATTAATGAATGCCCGTTGGAGGACGCACGCTGTCGGTTGCCATGGTACGTGCACAGCGTTACGTCAGAGAGGCTCCTTTCCGCGGATCATGACGCCAGGAGACGCCAAGCCCGCCGCAGCCCGTGTGTGAGGCTGCAGACTCCTGCAGGTCCTGCAGCTCCCACTGCCTAACACCGCCTCCCTCCACCCCTGACACTCATCCACAGTGCTGTGCTGCACGAGTGGCGATTTGTAGGGCTTACTGTTCACCAGTGTGGGTTTACTTAGTTGGCCTAAACTGGATTTTTACAGATATAATTTCCTATGAATTGGAGGAAAAAAATCCAAACATTGATCATATTAGAGCCGCCTTGAAATAACTGGATGGATTGTAACTATCCAAACACCCGCATATACAGTACAGGCCAAAGGTTTGGACACACCTTTTCATTCACCACACAACTGATGGTCCCAACCCCATTGATAAAGCAAGAAATTCCACTAATCAACCATTTCATTTGAAAAAAAATGTCAGGTGACTACCTCTTGAAGCTCATTGAGAGAATGCCAAGAGTGTGCAAAGCAGTAATCCGAGCAAAGGGTGGCTATTTTGAAGAAACTAGAATATAAAACATGTTTTCAGTTATTTCACCTTTTTCTGTTAAGTACATAACTCCACATGTGTTCATTCATAGTTTTGACGCCTTCAGTGACAATCTACAATGATTGTAAATAGTCATGAAAATAAAGAAAACACATTGAATGAGAAGGTGTGTCCAAACCTTTGGCCTGTTTACCCATGTTTTTAACCATTCTTTCTCACAATTCTGTTGCTTTTATTAATCTTTTAATGAGTATAACAATAATAATATTCGGACCGCGCGGAGTGGCCGGAACTTCAAGTGCAAGGACATAGTTTATGCATGGTTGTCGCAGCAGTTATTTTTTTTTATATTAATGCACACAGGTTAAAAATACCATTTCAATGTTGATGATGTGCATTTATTCGAAAAAAAAACAGCTTATGGCAAGCAGAACGTTTCAACTATTTTTCCAAAAATACACATGAGGCTGTATAAAGCAGTGCTTCTCGATTATTTTCTGTTACGACCCCCCCTAGGAAGAAGAAAATACTTTGCGCCCCCCCCTTCCACTCTCCACTATGACTACAAATAGTATAATTTGTCTATAAAATTGCTATAACTATACCTCTGCATCTCATAGTAATGTTTATTAACAATAAAGGAAACAACACACCGGTCTTTCCTCCTCTTCCACCGTGGTTACAGTGAAGCCAAGTGCTACATACACTTCAACATGTTCTGGCATGGCAAAATAAGCATCTTTCCCGAGGTCACATGAATAACATAATGGTGCCTTCACAGATGTGTAAGGTACCCATGTCTTGGGCACTAATACACCCCCATACCATCACAGATGCTGGCTTTTGAACTTTGGGCCTATAACAATCCGGATGGTTCTTTTCCTCTTTGTTCCGGAGGCCACGACGTCCACAGTTTCCAAAAACAATTTGAAATGTGGACTCGTCAGACCACAGAACACTTTTCCACTTTGCATCAGTCCATTTTAGATGAGCTCAGGCCCAGGGAAGTGGGCGGCGTTTCTGGGTGTTGTTGATAAATGGCTTTCGCTTTGCATAGTAGAGTTTTAACTTGCACTTACAGATGTAGCGACAAACTGTAGTTACTGACAGTAGTTTTCTCAAGTGTTCCTGACCCCCTGTGGTGATATCCTCTACACACTGATGTCGCTTTTTGATGCAGTACCGCCTGAGGGATCGAAGGTCCGTAGTATCATCGTTTACGTGCAGTGATTTCTCCAGAGTCTCTGAACCTTTTGATGATATTACGGACCATAGATGGTGAAATCCCTAAATTCCTTGCAATAGCTCGTTGAGAAATGTTGTTCTTAAATTGTTGGACAATTTGCTCACGTGTTAGTTCACACAGTGGTGACCCTTGCCCCATCCTTGTTTGTGAATGACTGAGAATTTCATGGAAGCTGCTTTTATACCCAATCATGGCACCCACCTGTTCCCAATTAGCCTGTTCACTTGTGGGATGTTCCAAATAAGTGTTTGATGAGCATTCCTCAACTTTCTCAGTTTTTTTTGCCACTTGTGCCAGCTTTTTTGAAACAAGTTGCAGGCATCAAATTCCAAATGAGATGATATTTGAAAAAGTAACAAAGTTTGAACATTAAGTATCTTGTCTTTGCAGTCTATTCAATTGAACATAGGTTGAAAAGGATTTGCAAATCATTGTTTTCTGTTTTTATTTACGATTTACACAACGTGGCAACTTCACTGGTTTTGGGTTTTGTATAACACCATACCCCCAGAGGAAGAAGAAGAGCTATAAATAGTACCATTTATCCATGAAATTTGTATTTATCGCATAGTATACATACAGTAGGTAAGATTGTATTTCTGCTTCATTCCTGTGAGAATCCTGCGTGTGACTGAAGCATTAAGGAGTGGAACTAGCATCTGTGAGCAGAGGATACTGTAACATACTTGCCAACCTTGAGACCTCCAATATCGGGAGGTGTGGGGGGGTGGGGGGGGCTTGGTCGGGGGTGGGGGGCGTGGTTGGGGCGGGGGCGTGGTTAAGAGGAGAGTATATTTACAGCTAGAATTCACCAACTCAAGTATTTCATATATATATATATATATATATATATATATATATATATATATATATATATATATATATATATATATATATATATATATATATATATATATATATATATATATATATTACAGTGTCCTGCAAAACAGTGCAAATTGTGAGACTGTGAGTCCACTTGGGTCACGGGATTATCAATTGGAAGGCGTCACAGTTCTGAGCACTTCCCGCAGGTAAAGTACATACCACTTCTCGCCAGCAACAGGCGCTGTTGCAACACTTCATTCATAATTTAATCAAGCATAATGAACGTCTGTTTCTACACCGTTACATATATATATATATATATATATACATATATATTTATTTTATTATATATATAAGAAATACTTGAATTTTAGTGTTAATTTATTTACACACACACACACACACAACACTCATCTACTCATTGTTGTACTTGAAAGTACAATGCTTTGTTAAGGGTTGAATTGTCCATCCTCTTTCTATTCTCTGTCACTATTTTTCTAACCATGCTGAACACCCTCTCTGATGATGCATTGCTGTGTGGCACACACAAAAGTGCTTTCATCAAATGCACGAGAGTGTGGAATCTTCCATCTCTCCCTAGCATGGCCCAAAACCGGTCAGTCCTTGCTTCCTGGGGAAGATCTTCCCTGGCAAGCAATTGGTACTCCAGTACTTGTACCCGGAGGCTGGTCAGGTCCAATCGCAGCTGCGGCAGACTTTTTTTGGGGGGGGGGGGCGTGGCCTCCAGCTCCGGCTGAATACCGGGAGTTTGTCGGGAGAAAATCTCTGTCGGGAGGTTGTCGGGAGGTTGTCGGGAGAGGCGCTGAATATCGGGATTCTCCCGCTAAAAACGGGAGGGTTGGCAAGTATGCATCTCTTTCTCTTTTGGATTTATCAGGTCGGGGGGGCATTCTTCATGCGTTCTTCACTCACGCTTAAAGTGAAGTATGAGGCAAAAATACAACCTTACCTACTGTATATACAATGTATCCTTATTAAACTTAAAGAATACATTAACTAATTTAGATCAACTTAGAACAAGGAATAACATTATTAACATTGTTTTTTAGTCTATAACAAAAAAGATTTCAAGTGAAGCATTTATGGTATTTTTTTTAAATGTATTTATTTTTTTGTCATAAAGAAATACAATCATGTGTGCTTACGGATTGTATCCCTGCAGACTGTATTGATCTATATTGATATATTATGTATATATTGTGTTTTTTATGTTGATTTAATACATTAAAAAAATAAAAATAAAAATTTTTTAATTTCTTGTACGGCCCGGTACCAATCGGTCCACGGCCCGGTGGTTGGGGACCACTGCCTTAACCTACAAAACAAATATTAATCAAAAACATTTGTGCAGATTGTTTTTTTTAATCAAAATGAGGAAGTAATGATTTATGCTACTATGAGCATGTTTTATAGGGCAGAGCTTTTGCATAATACTGATAATATGGGGCTATGTAAATAAACTTTGATTGATAAAGCATGTTCCCCGATGGTAGCACTTAAAGATGTATTTAAAAGAAAAGTGCGTATTCAATAAAATGTACTATTATTATTGGTTATTTCTTATTTCTTATTGCTTCAGTCCTACCTCCGTATCGTATTCCTCTGACTATAGAGTGATCACTGTCCTAAGAGAGCAGACAAGTGAATATCCTAGTTGCTTAGACAGCACTGTGTTTATATAAGAGTAAATTGGGGTATGTCATCCTCTTGTGGAGCAGACTGGCTTGTACATGCACATAAGTCCTGCGTTCTTGCCATTTCTAAAACATTTTAGCATATAGTTCAAACTTATATGGAAGCGGTAAAAACTACTGTTGAAGTGGAGCCACGTAAATAAGACCCACAAAACGGCAGATCCTAAAGAGACGGTCAGAAAGCAGCTTGAAAACGGTCTGTAAAACATAATCCATGCAAAATTTACATGTTATGTAGACCACTAGGAAGTGTTTAAAATGTTTTTAAAAAATCATTAAATGACCGGCAATACTAACTATCGGGAGTCTCATCATCAGTAGTTGTTTGCTACTTTGCTAACAACCTTATTTTCCCCAGTGGGTCTCTGTTTCCGGGGTGCATCTCGCTCAATGGTGTGTGTGAGTGACAGGAAGAAAAGCTCTGAATGGCTTTTCTGTATAAACCTCTAGACCAGGGGTCAGCTCTCGAGCCGCATGCGGCTCTTTAGCACCGCACTAGTGGCTCCCTGGAGCTTTTTCAAAAATGGAAAAAGATGGGGGGAAAATATATTTGTTGTTTTAATGCTTCTGTAGGAGGACAAACATGACACAAACCTTTCTAATTGTTAGAAAGCTAACCGTTTAATATGTTTGTGTTTATGCTTCACTGATGACAGTATTTGGCCAGCGCCATTTTGTCCTACTAATTTTGGCAGTCTGGTTTGGTTTACATGTACAACTTTCTCCGTCTCTGCCACAGAAGACATGTTTTATGCCACTCCTTCTTTGTCTCATTTTGTCCACCAAACGTTTTATGCTGTGCATATATGCACAATGGTGAGCTTTGTTGATGTTATTAACTTGCGTGGAGTGCCAATAATCCATGCTAACATGCTATTCAGGCTAGCTGTGTGTACATATTGCATCATTATGCCTCGTTTGTAGGTACATTTGAGTTCATTTAATTTCCTTTACTTATGTTCTCTGTGTATTCAATTTATACTTGAATGTCTCATGACATATTATCTGTATGTAATATTGGCTGCATTTTTGATTGTGCCATGTTGTTCCAGACCACAGCAAACGTTACCCAGCTTGCAAAGATTGTAATAAATACATTAGAAGAAGACAACCTGTCTTTTCCTTTAACTTGGGCACACACATCTATACCTTTGGCAGTTTTAAGCCAGTAATTTCGAGGAGTTATCCAACCCTCTAAGACACTGTGTTGCCTTTATTATAACACTTACATAAGGCTTTTAACTTTTTGCAGCTCCAGACAGATTTGTTTTTTGTATTTTTGGTCCAATATGGCTCTTTCTACATGTTGGGTTGCCGACCGCTGTTCTAGACCAGTGGTCCCCAACCTTTTTGTAGCTGCGGACCGGTCAACGCTTGAAAATTAGTCCCACGGACCGGGGGGAATTTTTTTTTTTTTTCTTTTTTTTTTTTTCTTTCATAAAGAAATACAATCATGTGTGCTTACGGACTGTATCCCTGCAGACTGTATTGATCTATATTGATATATAATGTATATATTGTGTTTTTTATGTTGATTTAATAAAAATTATTTCTTGTGCGGCCCGGTACCAATCGGTCCGCGGACCGGTACCGGTGGTTGGGGACCACTGCTCTAGACCATATGTGTCAAACGCAAGAGCAAGCCTGGAAATAATGTGCATACTTCATCGTTCTTACGAAATGTTTTCATTGTCTGTGTACTTCACGGACTGTATACCTTGCAGACTGTATTGATATATATTGTACGAACCAGAATACTAATAACAGAAGGAAACAACCCTTTTGTGTGAATGAGTGTGAATGAGTGAGAATGAGTGTAAATGGGGGTGGAGGGAGGGAGGAGGGAGGGTATTTGGGTTGGTGCACAAACTGTAACTGTATTTTGTGTTTTTATGTTGATTTAATAAAAATAAAAAATAAAAAATAAAAATGTTTTCATTGTTACCATTTTGACAGAAAAACATGTATTAAAACAGGACATTCCACATGTTTAAACTTTGGCAATATAGTGTATGACAGTTTCACATGCGAAATATCACAACTGATGCAATGGAGGATAAGATTTTGGCTGCCTTTTAGAAGCCCTGCACATTCATCAAAATTCATCTATCTCATACTGTCGAACGGCGTACGACTGTTTTCACTAGCAAAGTACTCCTCCTGATGAATCATCTGAGGCCTCATGACTAAAGCAGTGTTGAATCCATTTGTAAACACTCTCAAATTGATGCGAGCCTAACAAAAGAATAAACAGCAGCTGTTGAATAATAGTCAAATATTATTTTTGAAGCCAAAAAGGCAATCAGTGGCTTTTAAGGAGGGATTTGAAGAGGGTTGCCAGAGTGAAGAATGGCAGGCATGGGTTGCAGCAACTTTATTGTTCTGCTCATCTGCATTTTTAATCAGTCTTGCCGCCAATTTTAAATTAATAATGTAACACATCCTCTCCATTCACACGTCGGACTTTGGTAACAAACCAAGAAAGTGGCAATCAAAAGAAGTCACAGAAAAGGAAGCCTCTGGGAAATACAAAATTTATGTAAAGAAGTACACCTCTCAATCAATTAGTCCATTGATTTTCTACTTGGGGTTTGGCAAGGCACCTTAGTCTCTGCTGAATGTTACTTAACAGTTTGGGACAGGCCCTTTTCTGTTCTCAGTGCACAAAGCAAAGTCCATAAACAACTACTGTGAGCTCAAAGCCAACTCTCCCCAAATGTATGGGAAACATTGCACCTTTGGCTACGGGTATCAACATTCATCTGTCCCAGCTCAGTTGTTAGCATCCTGAGCAGAGCAATTTGCAGTGAATCTTAATGGTTTTTATGGGTCAATGAATCATTGGGTGAGTCCTATACTATTACCTAAGACATCAATTGACAACAAGAAAAATAATAAATATAGGTTCACTGTGGGTACTAGACTGAGCAGACTTTATGACATAAATACTTAAGCTTGCCAAACACACACTCGAGGGACATTTTACAAGAGTACCTTGCTCACAAGCACCACAAACATCCCCTATAACAAGGGTGTCCAAAGTTAGCCCACACAGCTCAATTTATTATATAAATGAATACAGCAAAAAAAAAGCGGAAAATAATATTTTTTAAATACTTTAAATGACAAAAATATCTACGGCTGTCTTCGACTAAGGATTTTCATAGTCGAATCTGATACTTTAGATTTTGCCTGTAGTCGACTATCAGTTGAATCTATGGTGTTGTTTTTTTAGAAGAGGAATAAACAGCTTGTAAGGATAGTAGTGTACACTGACCTGTCACTAGGTGTCAGTATAACATCACATGATGCGAATATAGCCCCTACAGCGATGTTTTTGATGAGCACGCTGTGGAGTAAACTTTAAGAACTCAGCCTCGTCTGCATCTTTTATGATTAGACAAGACAACACACTGTGGCACGTCTGGTGCCGTGGGGTTCTCTCAGGACCGACAGACTGAATGCCAGACGGCTTTTTCAGGTTTACACTCTTTTATTTGTCACAAATGTCTTTCCTCCTTCCGGAAGTAATTCTCCTTCCTTCACACACAAATTCCTTTCTCACTCACAAAGTCCTTTCTCTTTCAGAAAGTCCTGCTCACCCACTCTTCCCTTGCTTTTCAGTCAGTCTCTGGCTCTTTTCCTCTCTCGCTCCGTGTCAGCTTCCCTTTTGCTCCTTCCAGTCTCCCCCTCGTCTCTCTCTGCTGCGCCCCTTTTCTTCCGCGAGAGGAGATTGGATGATCGTGCCCAGGTGTGCGGATCGCGCACCTGGGCACGATTGTGGCGTCGCTGCCGGCGCGCCCCGCCTCGCCGCTAGCTGCCGTCCACGCCTCCACGCCGCCATCTTGGGCCAGGCTCTAGCGTGCCCTGCTTTGCTGCTCGATTGCCGGCCACGCCTCCTCGCCGCCATCTTGGGCCAGGCTCCGGCGTTCCCTGCTTTGCTGCTCGCTTGCCGGCCACGCCTCCTCGCCGCCATCTTGGGCCAGGCTCCGGCGTTCCCTGCCTCGCTGCTCGCTCGCCGGCCCCGCCTCTCCACACACACACTGTCTGTTTGCAAGGCCATTTTCAAGAAGGATATTTAAACAGAAACTACATCTTGTGAGACGATGTCGGCCAACCACGGAGGCTCGAATGGGTTCTACAAATTGTGAATTCAGATATTTTACTTCTTTACTTTTTCACGTTTCATATGTTTTTTGCCATTTTAATTTTGACAGTACCACATAAGATATGTTTTAATTGCTGATGCGGGTTTGTTGATTTTTAAATGCGCCAGAAAATAACCCGTTTTTGTACACTTTTGGTGGTGATCAATGCCAAGTAGTGTGTAAATGTGTTTCTGTATAGTATTTCTCCAGCAATGGTCATGTGGTGACATAAATTATTGTATTTTGAGATGTAATCATTGGACACAGGACATCACTGAAGGCCTAGGTGGGAAACGCACTGCCCGCCACTGGGATTTTTTGTTGATTTATTGTAAATACAAAAGTAAACATTGACCTGTGCAAAGACAATAAGACATGATAAAACAGGGCGACTTCCCCGTTTACCCCCTCTTTTATCACACAGGAAAAACCCGCCAGGTGGAAAGCTGATTTTACTACTTCCGGTGCTGACGTACGACAACCATGTGATTATAGGATGAACAAATATAGTACAGTACTAAGACTATAGTGGTCTTTTTTTTACACTTTGTTCAATGCATTGCACACAAAAAATACTATCTGTACTTCAGAGGTCCTTCATGCCCTGTGTTGGGCAAAAAATGTTAATGGGAACATCCCCCAAAGCAACGTAATGATAATGGACACATTCTGAGGACTATATTTGAATAATGATATACATTAACATAGAGTAGCGGGACACTATAGAACACAAGCTAAAAAAAAAAAGATGGCATCACATTAAACAATTTACCTGCTTCCGGGCCTTCACAGCATGAACTTTTCACACAGCACATGCCAAGCTGACAGATTAAGAGTTCAAAAGGTATGGTACCATCCAGAACGAACGAAGCGTGTCCTCTGGGACCACAAATCACGAGTCACAATGTAAATGTGATCTATTATTTATCCATGGTCGGCCTTAACGTCATCTCTTTGCAAGGAGTGATTTCTCGTTAGCCACAAACTGTGGCCCCGACAGCAAAAGGAACTGGGTGCTCTGCAGCCTGGAGCGCCAGCACACTGACCCACATCTAAACATCTCCACAGGGTTCTGAACAAATGTACCATCCATATGTGCTCATGCAGGTATAGTCTGAGCATGACACTTTGCCATGTCTACTTATGAAAAACAATAGTTTTCTATTATAAGTAAGGACAATACCCACATGTTAAAATGATATAAAGGTAGGGTTGTACGGTGTACCGGTATTAGTATAGTACTGCGATACTAATGAATCATATTCGGCACTATACCGCCTCTAAAAAGTACCGGTCCCCCACCCCCGCGCCTCTCGTTGTCGTCACGTTGTGTCATTGCTGGTTTACGAGCAGAGGAGCATGTTCGGTTGCGCACAATCACGGAGTACTTACAAATAGACACAGTGTGTAGACAGAAAAGGGAGAACGGACGCATTTTGGCTTAAAAACTAACGATAAAGGTGAAGTTATAACACTGAAATGCCCTCTGGAAGAGGTGCTTTAAGATATGGCTAGCTAGCTAGCAGCTAGCGTCCATCTGCAGTCGGCAGTGTTTTAGCTACTTCTAAATCACTAAGCCTCGCCTCCATTGTGACAAATAAAGTACGTTTCTTACATGTATCATCCCTGCAGGACGAGGAATAGCTAAACATGCTTCACTACACACCATAATGTAAACAAACGCGATTGGTGGATCTACACCTGACATCCACTGTAATGATACCAAGTACAAGAGCATATATAGTCGATACTACTATGATTACATCAATATTTTTTGGCATCACAACCTCTTCTTTGTTTTTTATAAAGTTTACATTTTGTTTATAAACTTAGTAAATACGTCCTTGGACACATGAGGACTTTGAATATGACCAATGTATGATCCTGCAACTACTTGGTTGTCAGGCTTGTCACTGACAGTTTGGTTATGTTTTAGTTTTTCCTCTGTGTTTGTGTTTTATTTCCTGTCATCGCTCCTATTTTGGTTCCTTTTCCTGCATCTCTCCCTGAGGATTTGTTTCCCTCACCTGTCCCTGATTGGCAGTTTGGCACACCTGGTGGCAATTGCCAATCGGGCTACTATTTATACCTGCCTCGCCCTCCAGTCAGTGCTGGAGTATTGTTACCTGCTAGCTGTTCCTCCTATTTTGTTCCCTGTTTGCTGTTTTCGGTTTGCCTGGTTCCTGGTTCCTGTTTTCCTGCATTTTCTTTGGACATTAAAATCATGTTTTCCTGCATTAAGCCTGCCATCTCTGCATCTTGGGGTTCGTCAACAACACTTCCTGACATTGGTATCGGATTGATACCTAAATTTGTGGTATCATCCAAAACTAATGTAAAGCATCCAAACAACAGAAGAATAAGTGATAATTACATTTTAACAGAAGTGTAGATAGATCTTGTTAAAAGAGAAAGTAAGCAGATATTAGCAGTAAATGAACAAGTAGATTAATAATTCATTTTCTACCACTTGTCCTTAAAAAGATTGACAAAATAATAGAATGATAAATGACACAATATGTTACTGCATACCTCAGCAGACTAAATTAGGAGACTTTCTTTTGCGTACTTACTACTAAAAGACAAGTTGAGTATGTTTACTATTTTATTTAAGGACAATCTTGCAATAAGAAACATATGTTTAATGGACCATGAGATTGTTTTGTTAAAATAAAGCCAATAATGCTATTTTTTGTGGTCCTCTTTATTTAGAAAAGTATCGAAAAGTACCGAAAAGTATCGAAATACATTTTGGTACCGGTACCAAAATATTGGTATCGTGACAACACTACATTAGAGCGCTTTTATATAGAACAGTGTTCCTTAAGCAAAAAAAATATCTGTTTCGGTCACAGCGGTACTCAGTTGTAATACACTTTCCCACCACATGGAGCAGTATTGACAGAGTGATGCGTATATATTACACAACAAAAATTCACTTTATTTACGAAGCCCCTAAAGCAGTGGTTCTTAACCTTGTTGGAGGTACAGAACCCCACCAGTTTCATATGCGCATTCACCGAATTCTTCTTTAGTAAAAAATAAAATTGTGGGTTTTTTTCAAATTCAAGACAAAGTTATATGTTTTTGGTAACACTTTAGTATGGGGATCATATTCTAAGTAACAAAGACTTAATTTAGAGTTATTTGGTTAGGGTTAGGGTTAGGGTTAGAGGGTTAGGGCCAGGGTTAGAGGGTTAGGCTTATAATAAGGCCATGTCGAATAAGGCATTAATAAGTACTTAATAATGACTAGTTAAGAGCCAATATGTTACTGATTTGCACTTTAATAAGCAACTCATTAATGGTGAATATGTTTCCCATACTAAAGTGTTACCATGTTTTTTTACTGGTGCACAAAATGAACCGTGCATGAACATCACCTTCATCATTTTCACTATTTCTTTTTATTCCTTTCATGAAAATGCATATATACAAGCCATATACAGTTGACACTTTTATTGTTTTTTTGTTTCTTATACATTTCCATGATCAGAAAGGAGCAGATGGAAGAATACTATCTTATATTTCAAAGAACAAAACCAACACAGTGCATAAACTCACAACAAATTACACACCTGCAAATCAGTGTGACTTCTGCTGTTGCCGTATCCGTAATACGCCGATAGATCTCGCAATACTTTGCGGGATCTCGCAACACTTTTTGCGAGATCTCACAAAAGGTTTTTTTCCTATGTCAGTGAACCGGAAGTGAAACAAACACAGCAATGGAGGAGCGGGAGCATGCGGGAGCCTACCCATCATCTGTGCTCTGTTGTGGGACCATAATACGATTTGATGTCTTTATATGTAGGCCAATACTAAAAGAGAAATCAATAAAGAACCACTGCCCTAAAGGGACATGGATGTTTTGCGAGATCTCGCAATACTTTGCGGGATCTCGCAATACTTTTGCGAGATCTCGTAATACTTTTGCGAGATCTCGCAATACTTTTTGCGAGATCTCACAAAAGGTTTTTTTCCTATGTCAGTGAACCGGAAGTGAAACAAACACAGCAATGGAGGAGCGGGAGCATGCGGGAGCCTACCCATCATCTGTGCTCTGTTGTGGGACCATAATACGATTTGATGTTTTTATATGTAGGCCAATACTAAAAGAGAAATCAATAAACTTCTCCCACGGATGATGGGTAGGCTCCTCCTTCGCTTGGTCTGTTTCACTTCCGGTTCACCATCGCTGGGTCTGTTTTACGTCCGGTTCACTGACATAGGAAAAAAAACCTTTAGGAGCTCCGTAACATAGCACTATTGGCAAACAAACAGTTTACAAAGTGCTGCACATTACCGAAAAGTATCGAAATACATTTTGTGTACCGTTACCCGTACCAAAATATTGGTATCGGGACAACACTATATGAAGGTGACCTCTTACAGAATGGAGTGTTTAATGACATTATTTACATTTTGAGCCCTTTTTTCTCCCATATAAGGAATACATCTAAAAAAAAGTGCATACTTTAAAGAATTCCTGGTCATTGTAGGGATCAGCTGTAAAAAAATGGATGGATGTGATGGATGTCGTGCAAAGTATACAACCACCTGCGCGTGTTATGATTGCAAGTTATCCAATGTAAGACATCCAACCCAATAAAGCCAATACAGTACCGCAATCACACCTTCTAGCATTTGCCCTTGAGCAAAAATGTGGACAAAGAGTTGAAGGGGAGCAAACAAGCCATCCTATGACGACGCAGCGTACTCACGTTTCCACTGGGATGACTTCTTTCCTCGCCTCCCCAG
Organism: Entelurus aequoreus; assembly: GCF_033978785.1. Classification (NCBI taxonomy): domain Eukaryota; kingdom Metazoa; phylum Chordata; class Actinopteri; order Syngnathiformes; family Syngnathidae; genus Entelurus; species Entelurus aequoreus. The sequence goes on from NC_084746.1 coordinate 30,475,741, forward strand.
CGCTGCGGATCCCAAGTCGTCAGCTGCGCGGCTCCATCTCTCCTCTCGGGATGGAACAAGTTGCGCCAAGGGCGCGCACAGCCACAGGTTGCGGCGCCCTCTTTAAGCCCCAACGTGGTCCGGCTTCAAACAACACGCGTGGGAGGTATCGGCGGATGCCACGGACCGGCCTCTTGCAGAAGCGCGATCCATTCAGCTGCGCTCAAAGTTGTAATTAGCGGATTTAACGTCTTCGTGCCACACTGGACCTGAAATAAAGTCTCCCTATAACGCCGCCTGGTGTGGGAGGAGGACAGCGGGGCGCCGGGAGTCGTGTCCGTGATGCAATGCGGGTAGCGCCGGTGCCGCGTCCTGCAGCGCTCTCCATGCGGAGAGACACGCCGTCGCCTCGGTCATTATCTGGGGAGCTGCGGTGAGCATTCGTCTTAATTTCTGCATTGTCTGCAGAAATAAGGGGGAGGGAAAGTGTGCGAATGCTCAATTCATTCCTCCGTCTCCCCTCTCCTCCACCTCCTCTACGCATGCATGCATGCACATATATAAGGTCTATATTTAGGCGTTATGCGTCTAAATAATGACCTCCACAAACAGCTTTGCGGGCGCAGAGAGCTCCGTCAGCGTCTAAACAAACATGTGAAGATGGATGGTGCATTCTCCCTAACTTGACTCCTGCCTCAACATTTTGACAGCTGTTATACCTCATCAACCTGACTATCACATTCTGTATCTGTAAATCAGAACTAGGCAAAATACGACCCTCGGGCCACATGTGGCCCATTATGATTTTCATTCCGGTCCGCCGGACATTCTACATAATTTTTTAGACCTTTAAAATCAAAACTGTCGCCGCCATTATTATGTGCAGTGCTGTTTTTAAATGAACGTAAGTCTTGAACTATACCAGGGGTCGGCAACCTTTACCACTCAAAGAGCCATTTTGGCAAGTTTCACAAATGAAAGAAAGTGATGGGAGCCACAAAAAAAAAATTTTAAATTTAAAATGAAAAACACTGCATACAAAGCTTAAATGCTTTGTGCTATGTTAACCAGGGGTCTCCGACACACGCACTTTAATGTGGAAATTTGATGTTAGTGCAGCCCGCGAGTTTTGAATGAATGGCGCTTGATAGTGTCATACTTGCCAACCCTCTCACTTTTCCCGGGAGACTCCCGAATATCAGAGTGTGATGACACTGCATTTGGCGCCGTCTACAGTCTGCCCTAACAGTGTACCTGCTCGACCACACGTAGAATGCAATTTCGGCTTGCTCACGTAAGTGACAGCAAGGCGTACTAACTCAGCAGCCACACATCTTACACTGACGGTACCAATACCCAGAATCCCATGCAGCCCTAACTCTTCCGCTCAACCAACGCACGGAGAGGGGGGGGGGGGGGGGGTTGATGTGTGGGGGGATTTGGTGGTAGCGGGGATGTATAATGTAGACCGGAAGAGTTAGGGCTGCATGGGATTCTGGGTAATGGTTGTGTTGTGTTTATGTTGTGTTACGGTGGGATGTTCTCCAGAAATGTGTTTTTCATTCTTTTTTGGTGTGGGTTCACAGTGTGGCGCATATTTGTAACGTAACAATGTTAAAGTTGTTTGATACGGCTACCGTCAGTGTAAGCTGTGTGGCTGATGAGTAAGTATGCTTTGCTGTCTCCTGTGTGTGCAAGTAATAACAACATGCAACATGTGGCTGGACTGGCACGCTGTATGTAAATGCTATAGAGGACAATTACTGCAGTGCAATTAGGGCACGCCCTTTATTTAGTAATTAGAGTGTAAATAGGATTATTTTTTCCCTGGGAGTAATTTATGAGAGACACTGACATCCATAAATCTCCTGGGAAAATCGGGGGGATCGGCATGTATGTAGCTGAGCCGCATCAGAGTGGTCAAGGAGCCGCATGCGGCTCCGGAGCCGCGGGTTGCCGACCCCTGAACTATACAAAGTATTTCAATGGTTGAAATCTGCGCTTTTGGGTGTTATAGGATTTTTTTATTTTTTTTTATTTTTTTTTATTTTTTATGTCCTGTCCAGCTTCTCAGGCAAATCATATAGTTGATGTAGATGCCTATATCGTCTGTTCAGATTTACTTTACAAAAGAGAAGTGTAGGATACTTCTCTTGCTGCCTTATTTGTATTTGACTTTATTAAATGGATTTATATTATCATTTGGTGCAGCCGGGCCGGAGCAGGAGGTGATAGAAAGAGAAAAAAAGGAAGACAGAGGGGGAAATTGTGGGGACAAGAGGGGGATAAGACAGAGAGACAAAAACAACAACAGCAAACACAACAATTATAGGAGTTATTACAGTAATATACATAATTGGTCCCCAACCACAGGTCCGGGGACCGGTACCGGTCCGTGACGCATTTGCTACCGGGCCGCAGAGAAACATTAAATAATTCATAAAGGACTGCATTTTCTCCAATTAAACTTTGACCTGTCCAACTAGACCAGGGGTGTCAAACTTGTTTTCATTGAGGGCCACACCGCAGTCATGGCTGCCATTAGAGGGCTGCTTGTAACACTAAAATAATTAATGAATTTGCCTATGAATTTAAATATATTTTTTAAAAAATCTTACGTAAAGAGTAAAACAAATTGGCGGATTTTACCACTGTTTTTTACACACAAAAAAAGTTGCCAGACTCTTACTGTAAAATATATGGTGCTTTTTGTATTATTATTATTTTTACAACATATTATTGTAAATAGAAATACAGTACCACTGTTTTGGCAACTTATCTGCCAGTTTTTTACCTTAATAAAATGTGGTACCATAAAATCATCAACTGTGGATTTTACAGTAAAAAAAAATGACAGCTCAGTCGACAGAATTTTACTGCAAAAAAACAAACATTGGTCGTTTTTTTTTTCAACTTATAAACATGCTGTAAAAAACTACATACATTTTACAGTAAAATCTATTGGTAATTTTTACAGTGTACAAGTTGATGGATAACTTGCTTTGAAATCATAAGTTAAGCAGATATTTAAGTATTTATTCGGATTTTGACCAACAAAGTTAGATAATATAATATTTGTTGCAATATTGGACACTATTTTTTTACCTGTCAAACTAGAGAAAAAAAACCTAATACCTTTAGTAAGAAAATAAGAAAGCAAAGAAAGAAAATATAAGGTATTTTATTGACACATACATTCCAGAAGCAGAGCTTATTTAATCCTACCCCTTTTCTTTTACATAACAGTTGCTAAAACTTTTGTTCACTTCCTGTTCTCAATTTATTCACAATATACTCCATAAGTAATCACAATAAAAATCCATCCATCCATTTTCTACCGCTTATTCCCTACGGGGTCGCGGGGGGCGCTGGAGCCTATCTGAGCTACAATCGGGCGGAAGGCGAGGTACACCCTGGACAAGTCGCCACCTCATCGCAGGGCCAACACAGATAGACAGACAACATTCACACTCACATTCACACACTAGGGCCAATTTAGTGTTGCCAATCAGCCTATCCCCAGGTGCATGTTTTTGGAGGTGGGAGGAAGCCGGAGTACCCGGAGGGAACCCACGCAGTCACGGGGAGAACATGCAAACTCCACACAGAAAGATCCCGAGGCCGGGATTGAACTCACGACTACTCAGGACCTTCGTATTGTGAGGCAGATGCACTAACCCCTCTCCCACCGTGCTGCCTACACAATAAAAATGAATAAATAAATAATAATTGGTGAAGTAAGTTATATTTCATATGATGAGATAAGTAAGATTATTTTGAGAATGAAATAATGGATGGATGAAATACATTCAGAATGTTTATCGTGGTTCTTCTTATTTGTACTTTGTAAACACTTTAAGTTTGAAGAGTTTCTTGAAGTGGATCATATTAGTACATTGTTTGATTGCTTTGCTTAATCCATTCCATAATTTAATTACACATACAGATATACTGAAGGTATTAAGTGTTGTACGTGCATACAAATGTTTTAAATTACATTTTTCTTTAAGATTATATTCTCCTCTTTTTTTGAGAAGAATTGTTGTATATTCTTGGGTAGCAGGTTATAGTTTGCTTTGTGTATAATTTTAGCTGTTTGCAAATTCACTATGTCAGAAGCCGCACATATCTTGTGACTGGGCCTGAACGATGTTAGAATGGATGAAAAGCGGAACGTGACGATAGCTCGTAGAGTACGTTAAAGGTTAATTTGTTCAACCTTGGTCCGTGGCTTTATTTAGTTTTAAATTTTGGCCCACTCTGTATTTGAGTTTGACACCCCTGTGTTAGATTGTTAGTATGGACATAGACTTTTATATAACAAGCTACATATTTAATGAAAGATAATTACTGTAATTTTACATGAATTTTAAAGTAATTTAAGAAAACAGAAAATGCTATGTATAATTAATTTGGTATTTTTCTGTAAAAAAAAATAGAAATATACATAGTTTGTCATTACTGGCATATTATTTGAAATAACAGGCGGATTGTTTATTTACAGATAATGTCTTCAATTCTACAGTTTTATAAACTATTTTTAAAAAAAATAGAAAAATTACAGTAGAAATTTAGAGTAAATTAACCATAAAAATAGGATTTTTTTTTTTACAGTGTATATAAACAAATAGTACTTGTGGTCAGCTTATCCTTCTAAGAACCAGCGTCCTCTGTTGACCTTTGCATGGGTGGGTTCACCTTAGAAGTTTCATTTTACAGTACATGTTTTGGGAGGAGGATAAAGAAAGCCAAAGTGACTCAATACAAACACAGGGCACCCTTATGCAAGAAGGTACATTTCATCTGTGTGCAGCTATGAACACTCGACTAAGGCAAGGGTCGGCAACCCAAAATGTTGAAAGAGCCATATTGGACCAAAAATAAATTTAAAAAATCTGTCTGGAGGCGCAAAATATTTAAAGCCTTATATAAGTGTTATAATGAAGACAACACGTGATGTGTCTATATTAGCTTTATTAGACTACTGTTAAAATTACTATGTGTCGCAGGCTGATGCAAATCTTCGTTGACAGAAATGTTGAAATGTAATATTTATTCTACACATTTTACAACATTGGAAAACATTACTAAAACGGAGGCTTTTCAGAGGGTGTGATAACTCCTGGACATTACTGGCATAGAATGGCCAAAGGTAAAGATCTGTGCATTCAAGTTGAAGGAAACGGAAACTACAAATAAAATGACCTCAAATATACCTAAAATACTAGGCATAATGATGCATTATGTACATACAGCTAGCATAAATAGCATGTTTACCACTGGGGTGAGTTTTTCCTTGCCCTTATGTGGGCTCTGTACCGCGGATGTCGTTGTGGCTTGTGCAGCCCTTTGAGACCCTTGTGATGTAGGGCTATATAAATAAACATTGATTGATTGATTGATGTTAGCATCGATTAGCTTGCAGTTATGCAGTGACCAAATATGTCCGATTAGCACTCTACACGTCAATAACATCAACAAAGCTCACCTGTGTGGATTCACACACAGCATAAAACCTTTGTTGGACAAATAGAGACAAAGAAGGCGTGACATAAAACATGTCTTTCTGTGACAGCATAAAGGAAAGTTGTACATGTAAACAAACTACGGTGCATTCAAGGACTTCCAAAATCAGGACAAAATGGCACACGCCAAATATTGTCATCAGTGTGTCATGTTTGTCCTCCTACAGATAACATATATATTATTTTCCTCATCTTTTTCCATTTTCATACATTTTTGAAAAAGCTCCAGGGAACCACGAGGGCGCTAACATTGCCGACCCCCGGACTAAGGAAATTGAACCTGAGACTTTTTGGTCACAGACTGTATTCCTAAATTTTGCCAATGTGCTACTACATATATGAACCTGAACTGCTACCTCTTGTGGCCACTTTGACAAAAGGTAAACGGCCTCCAGGAGTGACAATTTGATGTCTGCTGTGCAAATGGAGTCTTTCACAATCATAAATCATTAACCTTTCCGTAGGCGACGGAACCAGTGCCACGAATGTCCACAGTCAGTGGGTGGCAAAAACTAAGCACCGTATCAATGACATGCCATTTTTGGTCTATAATGTTTTCGCTATGCCGGAAAGTTGGAGCGCAGCCTGCTCTCTGGCTAGATAGCTCGTCCCCCTGCTGAATAACAAGGCTGGAAATCAAGAGGGGAGAAGACAAAAAGGAAACACAGCTCCTCTGTGGAAGATCTCACCACGGACACGGGGCATTTTTCACCTGGCTTGCCTCTTTAATGGAACAAATGTGGACTTATCGAGCGTGGCAAAGCAGGGCATGGCTTTAAGCAGTGAGTAGTTTGTTACTTTGTGGGCTAAATGTGCCATGAGGCTTGCAGTGACTCGACTTCAATGTATTCATGTGTTCATCCAGGGCTCCTGCTGCTATGTATGTTAGTCTCTGAAGTGCGGGATGCGGAGACCAAGCCCATTGACTTTGTGTGCAGCAGATCGGCCAGAAGGGCAATGAATATTGTGGCAGAGATGCAAGCTGCAATGGTGAGGATTTAGCTGGCGTATTGTTGCACCCCGAGTAAGCACAACGTATTTTCGAGGACTCGCTGTGATGAAACATGTTAACACTCTCAGTGTTCATTTTGACGAAAGTTTTTAATTTAGTTATAGTCAGTCTTTTGACAAAAAGGTATTTTAGTTATAGTCAAGCTTTAGTAATCGAAATGACGGAACTTCACAACAGTCAACTAAAATGACAGTAAATTTAGTCGACTAATATATAAAGTATGAAAAACAAAGCATCATGAAAGTTTCCTTCCAAGCTAAATATTTTTTAGAATTGTAAAAAACTCAAAATCAGTGAAGTTGGCAAAAACAGAATGCAATGATTTGCAAATCCTTTTTAACTTATATTCAATTGAATAGACTGCATAGACAAGATACTTAACGTTCCAACTGGTAAACTTTGTTATTTTTTGCCAATATTAGCTCATTTGGAATTTGATGCCTGCAACATGTTTCAAAAAAGCTGGCACAAGTGGCAAAAAAGACTGAGAAAGTTGAGGAATGCTCATCAAACACTTATTTGGAGCATCCAACAGGTGAACAGGCTAATTGGGAACAGGTGGGTGCCATGATTGTGTATAAAAGCAGCTACCATTAAATGCTCAGTCATTCACAAACAAGGATGGGGCGAGGGTCACCACTTTGTGAACAAATGCGTGAGCAAATTGTCCAACAGTTTAAGAACAACATTTCTCAATGAGATATTGCAAGAAATTTTTAGGGATTTCACCATCTACGGTCCGTAATATCATCAAAAGATTCAGAGAATCTGGAGAAATCACTGCAAGGCCGAAAAACAACATTGAATGCCCGTGACCTTTGATCCCTCAGCTGTACTGTATCAAAAACCGACATCAGTGCGTAAAAGATACCACCACATGGGCTCACCATGAATTTACCATGCTTTACCATGAATTGATTAACGTGGACCCCGACTTAAACAAGTTGAAAAACTTATTCGGGTGTTACCATTTTGTGGTCAATTGTACGGAATATGTACTGTTCTGTGCAATCTACTAATAAAAGTCACAATCAATCAAAACTCAGGCACACTTAAAAAAAAAACTGTCAATAACTACAGTTCGTCGCTACATCTGTAAGTGCAAGTTATGCAAAGCGAAAGCCATTTATCAACAACACCCAGAAACGCCAGGCCCTAGCTCATCTAAGATGGACTGATGCAAAGTGGAAAAGTGTTCTGTGGTCTTATGAGTCCACATTTGAACTTGTTTTTGAAAACTTTGGACCTTGTGTCCTCCGGACCAAGGAGGAAAAGAACCATCCGGACTGTTATAGGCGCAAAGTTCAAAAGCTAGCATCTGTGATGGTATTGGGGTGTAATAGTGCCTAAGGCATGGGTAACTTCACATATGTGAAGGCACTATTAATGCTGGAAGGTACATACAAGAATTGGAGCAACATATGAAACACAGTGGTAAAAATGCCCCTGTGCCAACTTTTTTGCAACGTTAAATTCTAAGTTATTGATTATTTGCCAAAAAAATTTAGTTTCTCAGTTTGAACATCAAGTATCTTGTCTTTGCAGTATATTCAATTAAATATGAGTTGAAAATAATTTGCAAATCATTGTATTCTGTTTTTATTTACGAATTACAGAACGTGCAAACTTCACGGGTTTTGGGTTTTGTAGTTTTCTTTTGAGCAGTCAGCTTTTTATTTATTTTAATAAATTCCTTCTCATGTATCCTGCTCGTAATCACTTTGTTATTCTACAATCATTGACATGTTTATTTCGCACTTTCTACCGTATTCATACCATTAAAACTCCATCCCGACAGAATAACTGCAACAGTTCTACCCCACTGTCCACGCCAGTTCATCTCCCCTGCACCGAGCTCCACGTAGCATCTTGGGAAAGAAAATCAGTATGTTAGTGCACCCACAAGTCCAAAATGTTTCATTTGAAATCAATAATCCTTCCAGCAACCAAATTGAATATTGTTTTATATCTCCTGTACCGCAGCACCAGGAGAGGAGAGAAGACATCGCTGCATCCTTGAGGCTTCTTGTGGAGACTGTGACACTGGCGAGGCCCCTCGGCCAGGCTGAATGCGGCTTGGTGCTTTTGCAGAGGTTGGAGCACAACATCAACAGTTACCTCCTCATCCTCACACATCTTCAACTGAGTGTAAGAGGCTGTCAATGAGACATCAAACAATGGGGGGCACAAACAGCAAGTTTGAGATTGTACAGACCTAAACTCTATTAATTTTTCAAAAGTATAAAAAATATTGATTCGCTAAGGTAATCCTAATGCTCTACTGTACTTTAAACTCACAAAGAACACATGTCAACAAACAATTAATCAGCGTGTTGAATTAGAGAAAACAGTGAGTGAGGGAAGACCTGTTAATGTGTTTTCCTCTGACAATATCAGCGTCATAAGGTGTTGGGATATCCGCGTTTCTCGTAAAATCCAGGCTATCTGAATGATTAGTGTTCTGAGTGTGATGATGGGAATGTTGTGTGTTCACCCCCCAATCCCCCCACAATGCTTCCTTCCTCAGGACAAGGCGAAGATAGGAGCGCATATTTTCCACATTAGACCTCTTAAAAGCGATGTACTGTACTACTCTGCACTGTAGTGTGCAGTCTTGATTGGGGTTACAACCTCTATAGATTTTTACCGTACGATTATATACTCCGAGTACAAATCACGGTTTCACAATTATCATGATGAGTATGCATTGATTAATTTCACACAAAAATTATAAAATCACATAGACATTCCTTAGACATTTTGATGTGTTATTACTGTCAAAAAGAACAGTAAATAAATAATACCGGAATAATCAGTGGTGGGCCGTCAGGGCCAACAAGGCCTCTGTTACAGGGTGATTGTATTGACATACTGCGCCACCCTGTGGCAGCCACGGTGACCTCACCTATAACATATCCCTGCGTTACGTGTGTTTACCTCCGTTGTACTTCCTGCATGCAGCCTGAATACACGGTACTGAGATACAACAGGACTCTTGTCATCTTTATAATGCACCGCACCATATAACATGGAAGTCCGAGCAGGACCCGATTATGCCCCACATTCTGTCCGTTGCTGAGACAGTGTGCGTTTATTTGTTTTGGTGAGTTTTAGCAGTTTCAGTTAGCCTGTTAGCTTTAGCACCGCGTTGGTATAATGGCTTCCAACATCCCGCCTCCGGAGCCCATGAAGATGGCTGGGGACAC